>NC_081531.1:1165115-1177615 GCF_030273125.1 Centropristis striata | reverse complement strand
AAGAGACACGAAACAGCCAAAACCTACACAATAAAATATGATACAAAATTATGACAAACAGCCAAAAAGACCAAAAAGACACTACCTGACCATAAATGACCCCGTCTCTGACTCCTCCTTTGTCTCCCTGTCTTCTCCGTCCTGCAGGGACAGACAGGATGAGACGTCTCGTCTCTGTCAGCTGCTGCGACAGCCGGCGAGCCTGTTGAACTCTAATACTGCAACTATTTAATGTTGTTGTCATGGTGACAGTATGTTAGACATGTTAGGACTGCAGCGTGAAGACAGACAGATATCTAACGTGTGTGTGTGTGTGTGTGTGTGTGTGTGTGTGTGTGTGTCCCTGTAGTGATGGAGCGTCTGCTCAGTGAGCTCAGCTCTCTGCTGAAGATGTTGGACCAGGAGACGGTCAGTCCTGCTACTGCAGACCAGATGGCGTCAGTCCGGGACGTCCTGGACTCCATGCAGCTGTCAGGTAGTTACCAGGACACACAGACACACAGAGACAGACAGAGACAGACACAGACACACAGAGACAGACACAGACACACAGAGACAGACAGAGACACAGAGACACACAGAGACACACAGAGACAGACACAGAGACACAGAGACACACAGAGAGAGACACACAGAGACAGACAGAGACAGACACAGAGACACACAGAGACAGACACAGAGACACACAGAGACAGAGACACACAGAGACAGACACAGAGACAC
Source organism: Centropristis striata (assembly GCF_030273125.1). Lineage (NCBI taxonomy): Eukaryota > Metazoa > Chordata > Actinopteri > Perciformes > Serranidae > Centropristis > Centropristis striata. The sequence continues at coordinate 1,176,892 of NC_081531.1, read as the reverse complement.
AGAGACACAGAGACACACAGAGACAGACACAGAGACACAGAGACAGACACAGAGACACACAGAGACAGACACAGACACACAGAGACAGACAGAGACACAGAGACACACAGAGACAGACAGAGACACAGAGACACACACCAATGAAATACAGTTCCCATGTTCCATGTATCATGGGAAGACACACCAAAAAGTCTCAAGAAGCCATACCCAAAAACGAACAGGAATTTGGCCATCTTGAATCGAAAATGGCATTTTTGATGTTTTGTCGCCATTTCCACGCTGCATTCTTTAACAAACTCCTACAGATTTAATCAGATCCACTTCAGACGTGGTCAGTACCATCACAAGGCCTTTGAGATCAAAAGTTATGAAAAGCTCTACCGACCATCACACTATGTGGGCGTGGCATGGCGGCAAAATATGGCGTTTTGGCGTAAAACACGAGACTGTATAACTTGACCATACATTGTCCAATCTGCCTCAAACTTGTCATGCATGATGATGGTTCATCACTGAACAGTTCTATAAAACAATATTCTCGCCTTTTTTGATTAGCCACGCCCTCTTTTCCTAACTAATGAACTGTTTGTCATAGAGGCTTGTATGAGGTGTCAGTCATCATGTCTAAAGTCACTGTCTTCAACTTTAAGTCGAGTTTCAAGTCTTTTATATGTTAAGTCAAGTTGCAAAACATCAAAACAGACTTGAGTCCCTCAGCAGAGAGTCCTTGATTACCTCGCCCTGGCTCCACTCTGCTCGGCCCGTTCATCGCTGCTTGCAGCTTTAATTTTTTCTTTTATTTCTCTGATTCAGTTCAGTGATCAGGTAAACATCTTTAAATGTAATAATCGGCTGCGAACACGACGGTAATATTTATTTTTGATGTCATTTTGATGTTTAACAGCTCAGAACATAACTTCCATTAATCCTCCTTCTCACCTCAGTGAGTCACGATCAGACACAAACACAAACACACAAACACAAACACAAACACACAAACACACAGAGTTTAATGAGAACTGAGATTGTATTTATCTGTCGGAGTCTCTCAGTGAGAGCTGAATGAGAGTTGAGTGAAGCTTCCTGTTTATCTGGCGGTGAAGGATGTGGAGAGGATAATGAGCAGGTCAAAGACAGGACGACAGTAAAAACATCGTCCTCGTTGTGTTAAAGGACCCGGCTGCCGCGCTCCAAGTCAACACCTTTAAATCTCTCTGACTCTAAACTCTTTCTATCTCTGCTCTTGGTCCTCTTCCCTCCCAGTGAACGGCTCTGACGTCTACATGAACAGCTGTCTGTACGGGAACGGCACCAGCTTCGTCGAGTCTCTGTTCGAGGATTTCGGTGAGTCGAGTGTAAAAACCTCCAAACCACGACACGTACAAACATCACAAACTGCATCAAACAGAATGTTTCTGATCCTCCAGACTGCGACCTGCACATGCTCAGTGCGTCTCCAGAGGAGCAGAAGGAGCAGAAGAAGGAGGAGGAGGAGGAGGAGGAGGAGACTCATCCCAATAAATCTGTGAGTCATGATCGCTGTTCTTACATGCAGCAGTAAACTTCATGTTTACAGCCTCATATTTGGGATTCTCTAGCAGCTGTTGGTTAATTTAGCTCAAATTTAGCAGCAGAGCAACTTCCTGGCAGGTGCAGAACATGAATATATAAAGAGAAGTGATCCAGTGTTGGAGGCGGGGCTCTGTTCATTCCTATGAAAGCTGCTCAGTATCTGGATCTCCTGCAGCTCTTCTGCGTCTATTGTTCCTGTGGAACCTGAATGTGAATGAAAGGATTTAATCTTTCGGCTGTTCTGGACTTTCCAAATGTTATTGGACCGAATGGATCAAACTCTGACAGAGAAACGAGTCGTTGTTCTGATTTACAGACGGTTCTTTAATCTGAGGGGAAAGTCTTCTGGGCCTAGTGGACTCAAGTCTGTTTTGATGTTCTGCAACTTAACTTAACACATATAAAAGACTTGAAACTCGACTTGAAGTTAAAGAAAGAGACTTTAGACATGATGACTCTGACACCTCATACAAGCCTCTACAACAAATCGTTCAAGCAAGGTTAAAGCATAAGGGGCAGGACTTTATGAAATATTTTTATGTAGAACTGTTCAGTGATGGACCATCACCATGCATGACAAGTTTGAGGCAGATTGGACAATGTATGGTCAAGTTATACAGTCTCGTGTTTTTATGGGAAAACGCCATATTTTGCCTCCATGCCACGCCGACATAGTGTGATGGTCGGTAAAGCTTTTTAGAACTTTTGATCCCAAAGGCCTTGTGATGGTACTGACCAAGTTTGAAGTCAATCGAGTAAAATCTGTAGAAGTTTGTTTAGTATGTGGCCCGGAAATGGCCAAAAAACGTTGGAAAACACAATATTCAATCCAAGATGACCAACCTCCTGTTCGTTTTTTGGATATGGCTTCTAGGGCTTTCTGGTGCGTCTTCCCATGATACATGTATGTACCAAATTTCGTGTCTCTACGAAAACCTATGCGAGGGGCTCAATTCTAGGGGGAGCTAGTAGGTCATTTTGCCACAGCGAAAAACACTGGAAAACGTGATATTTGATCGAAGATGGCCGACTTCCTGTTGAGTTTTGGGTATTGGCCCAAGAGGCTTTTTGGTGCGTCTCCCCATGATACATATGTGTACCAAATTTAGTTTGTCTACGTGAAAGTTCATTTCAATATGGTCCTCACACTGTCGGTGCTCGGGCTCTAATAATTCGCGCCATTTCCGTCATCTTGCCTCCAGTTTGCCCGTTCTGTTCTTCAGTTTCCCGCTCACTTTAACTTTGTGTAACTTTCCCCTCAGACGCCGACGGACACGCCTCCTCCTCTGCCCAGCACGCCGCTCCCTGACGACTACTACGAGGAGGCGGTGCCTCTGGACCCTGGCTCCGCCCCCCAGTACTTCACCACCAACATGAACGGTTCAGTACAGAATCACGTCTGCACGCTCGGTTACAGAGTTCGTTATGAGAACGTTTGTCTTTAACGTCTCGTCTCTCTGCAGCTGTGGAGGACGCGTACTACGAGGACGCAGACAACAACTACCCCACCACCAGGATCAACGGGCCGCCCAAGAACTCCTGTCAGTCACACACGACTCACTACTAAAACATCAGGATGCTTCAGATAAAACAGAAGGCATCAATGAGTGCATGACCTTATGTCTCGCTCCCGTCTTCCAGAACTATAAGTGCAGTGCATTATTTAGTTTATTAAGTAACTATCAGTTTAACCCTTGTGCGCCCCTAGGAACACTTTTTTAATTAAGTAATTTATTTATTTATTTTTTACATTTGTTTCCTCTTTTAATTTTATTTATTTTTGTATTCTTTTTTTTCTTTCTACATTTATTTCCTCGTTTATTTTTATTTATTTTTATATATATATATATATTTTTTTTACATTTATTTACTCTTTTAATTTGATTTATTTTTGTATTCTTTTTGCATTTATTTCCTCTTTTAATTTTATTTATTTTTGTATTCTTTTTTTCTTTTTACATTTATTTCCTCTTTTATTTTTTTTTATTTTTAATTAATTAATTTATTTTTAAATTTAAATATATATTTCTATTTGTATTCTTTTTTCTTTTTACATTTATTTCCTCTTTTAGTTTTTTTAAATTTTTAATTTATTTCTTTATTTTTAAATTTAAATATATATTTCTATTTGTCTTATTTTTTCTTTTTACATTTATTTCCTCTTTAAGTTTTTTTTTCTTTTTAAATGTATTTCTTTTTTTAAAAATGTAAATATATATTTCTATTCGTCTTATTTTTCTCTTTGTACTTTTATTTTGTATTATTATTTTTTACATTTATTTCTTTTTGCATTTGTTTTCTTGTATTTCTTTTAGATTTATTTACTTTAATTAATTAATTTACTTTTGTATTATTATTTTTTATTTTACATTTATTAACTTATTTTACATTTATTTTTTGTATTATTTTTTCTCATGAAATGCATCATTTTTAATTCTTTTTTTCCCCTGTCAAAGTATTTGCAAAGCTCTGCATTCTGTTTGTGTCACGATAAATGAATAAATGAGTAACTGAAGACTTGTTGTTGTTTGTGGTTGTCAGATAACGACTCTGACGCCGTGAGCTCCTCCTACGAGTCGTACGAGGAGGACGAGGACGAGGCCAAAGGTCGGGAGCGTCCCCCTCGCTGGGCGGCCGAGGACGGCCAGGACGGGCCGGTCCGAGACTGTCGGATCTGCGCCTTCCTGCTGCGCAAGAAACGCTTCGGACAGTGGAGCAAACAGCTGGTCGTCGTCAGGGACAACAAGCTGCAGGTGACATCAACAAAACAAAAAACTAGGGCCGGGACTCGATTAAACAAATTAATCTAATTAATTAGAGGCTTTGTAATAAATTAATCGAAATTAATCGCATATAAATATTTGACCTGAGAACAGTGAGAAGTCATTTTTTTCACATGGATTTTTAGTATACCATTGAATAATGACTGAATACAGAAGCTTCAGCAACAAAAATATTGTTTATTTTTGTTCAAGTCCAACAGACCAGTGCAATTTTTGCCATTAAGTGTAGCAATAGCATATTTATAAATATAGAACATTTGATAAATCCAGGTAGCCTATAGGTAGGTAGACCTTCTGTAAACTAGAATACTTTGGTTTTTGAAGTAAAACACAATCCACGCTAGCTAGCACACTAGCCGCTAGCTGCTATATGTTTAGCATTGAGGTGATACTTGAGGCTGGATGTGCTGCTATGGTGATATGTGAATTCCTTGTTGCCTAGCAACACAACCATGCTCTTATGGACGCTTCCATGCGTTGGTTTTTAGTAACTAAATGTCCCATCATCCACGGGGCCAACCAAAGGTCTCATCAGCTTCTTCCTTCATGTTCACTGTGGTTTGTTGTTGTCTCAACTCATCAACGCTAGTTGGTGCTCCAGTATAATCGCTCCTCCTGAAACTCATCCAGGGAGAAACGTTCCGCGCTGCAAAAATAAGTGCCATTAAAACGCGTTCATTTTTGTGTAATTAATTAATCTTAATTAACGCGTTAAAGTCCCGGCCCCACAAAAAAACACAACAGAAATATTAATTGAAGTCAAATGTTATCAACAAATTCCAACGTGGGTAAACTGTGAGTGTGTTTCAGTGCTTTAAGAGCATCAAGGAGAGTTCTCCTCACACGGAGCTGCCGCTGAACCTCTGCAACGTCATCTACGTCCCGAAGGAAGGACGCAAGAAGAGACACGAGCTGCGCTTCTCCCTGCCCGGAGGAGAAGCTCTGGTGCTGGCCGTGCAGAGCAAAGAGCAGGCGCAGCGCTGGCTGAAGGTACCACCGCACAGAAACCAGCAGAAATAAAACATGTTGCAGGGCAGCGAGGGTTAACGTGCTGCTGTGTCTCAGGTGGTGCAGGACGTGGGCAGTCGCTGCAGCAACAGCGAAGCACCGGACGGATCCACGTCCCCCATGATCCAGAGGAAGCTGGAGCTGGACAAGGTGTGTGGGAGACAGAAACCCTTTATAGAGCCGTTTACAGTTAGTCCCTGTAGCACCACAGAGAAGTCCCAGAGGAGGACCACTGGGGGGACCGTTGGAGGCGGGACCACTATGAACGATGTGTTACTTGTTACGTTCACTCACCAAACCCAGACAGCAAATACAACAATAACGTGACAATCACATTTGAAAAAGGCAAAAACTGGTGACAGGTGAGCGAGTCCCCTCGATCTCATGGGTCGATGAGCAGAATAAACTAGAAAATGTATCTTTTTAACCCATAAGAACCCAGACCCAGTAATCTTTAACCCTTTATCAGGCGAAGAACTATATTTGGTAACTCCAGTGGATATCAAAATGGGGTCTCTCTGTGAGGTCGTAGAACCACGTGGATTTGTAATATTTCGAGAAAAAAGTTGCAAATTTACTAGATTCAAGTGGTAAATCTACAAGAAAAAACGTCACAGATTTAAGAGATTTAAAGTGTCAAATCTGTGCGAAAAAAGTTGCAGATTTACAAGAAAAAAGTGAAAAAAACTACTTTTTTTTCTTGCAGATTCTTTCAGTTCAGTTCAGAGACTTTAAATCTCATAAATCTCATAGATTTGCCACTTTAATCTCGTCAACTTTTTTCTCAAATATTACCCCCCTCCCCCGGCTCCGTGTGTTTTTTATACATTCTGGCTGTTTGTAATATCAAGTCAAGTCAAAGTTTATTTATAGACATTTAAAAACAACCTCAGTTGACCAAAGTGCTGTACAGTTATTAAAATAGAATAAAATCATACACAATAGTTATAAAAAAAAAAAATATCCTCCAGTATTCTCTAGGATTGAACTACTTTGCAAGTATTTCAATGAGTGTCCTATTAAGGGTTAAAGGAGAATGATGGGGGACATAACACAGACCAAGTGGACACATAGAACACATTGATGATGTTTTTTTGTGTTTTTTTTAAATCTACCCCAAAATGTCAAAGATCTGTGATGTGACATTGGGCGTTATGGTATTCATGTTTCTGATATTTCTTATTTAAAAAATTAAAAAAAAACTAGACACATTTTCTACTTACAGAAACACAAATTCACCTTTTTCTTTGCATCTCCATAACATTTATCAACACTGAGACATGAATAGTGAATTATTTTTCAGATTTTTAAAACAAACAACCATTTGCCTTTTTGTTTGCATCTCCATAACATATATCAAAATTGTGACATTGTGAAATTAGCCACTTTTTCACATTTCTGTTTCCAGTCACAGCCACACCAGGTGTTGAGTATACCTCTCTCAGGGATTTAATGAGTTAATGTGAAGCATAAAGCTGAATATGGGAGATTCTAGAAGATTTAATGTGTTTGTTACACCAGTGTCACCATAGGTTCTTATGGGTTAGAGACACTGTAAACACTATTTTTTTTATCGTAACTAAAGGGGACAATAATGGTAATGTGGGAGATATTAGATCTGTGGATAAAAAACACATTTTTTAAAGATGAAAAGAGAAAGCCTGCAGACCTGCATCCCCGTCTGCATCATGTTCCAATGAGAGGATCTTCTGAGGTTAAAGGTCGAGCTCTTCAGATAACTTATGAATATGAATAATTCTATTGATACAAAAGCCATCTTGATCTAAACTGGAAAGTGGGATATTTGACGTCTAACACACACCTCCACCTGGTCCGATAGTCATCCAATCACTGTTCACTGCGGCTGCCACTTATTGTAAACAATATGACATGGCTAACTGTGCACAGAGTGTCTGGTGCTTGTTGTAAACAAACACATACATGCAGTTTATACACATACATAAAATCAGGCAGATGTCCCTCCACTCTGCAGTAATGTAATGTGTGTGTGTGTGTGTGTGTGTGTGTGTGTGTGTGTGCAGGTGCTGCAGTGTGAGCGTCAGGCGTCAGACTCAGACAGCGGACCGACAACAGAGAACCAGACGACCGCAGGACGAGACGCCACCGACACGCTCAGTACGGACACACACACACACACACACACACACAGAGTGATGTGGGTCACAGAGACAGGAAGTGAGGCGCGGACAGATACGGCGTCCTTCCTGTCCTCTTCCTGTGATTGTCTCTCGCTGACATCACAGGAAGCCGAGTGGACGCAAAGCTGAGCCACCTGGTACACACACACACACACACACACACACACACATTTAAAAAAAATCTGTGCTGACTTCATGGAAGTGAATCTTTAAAACCTTTTATTCTCTCCAGTTGTTTGTTATAATGAAGTATCATATCCTCTCACATTATACATGTATATTAAATGTATATTTACTGTGTATTTAATATATATTTCTTTAATATTTATCTCAGGCAGGAAGCGTGGAGCGTTCTCCGAGCTGACGGGCTCCATGAGCCGAGCCGCCGGCAAGAAGATCAACCGCATCATCACCTTCTCCAAACGGAAACCTCCGCTACCGGGAGAGCCCGCCTCCTCCTCCGGTCACCACGACAACCCACGCTGTGGTGAGGTCACACATCAGACACAGCATCAGGACAGACATGAGGACAGACATGAGGACGAACATTAAATAACATGAGGACAAACATGAGGACAAACATGACAAACATGAGGACAAACATGAGGACAGACATGAGGACAGACATGACATACATGAGGACAGACATGAGGACAGACATGACAAACATGAGGACAGACATGAGGACAGACATGACAAACATGAGGACAGACATGAGGACAGACATGAGGACAGACATGACATACATGAGGACAGACATGAGGACAGACATGACAAACATGAGGACAAACATGAGGACAAACATGACATGACAAACAGGACAAACATGACAAACATGAGGACAAACATGAGGACAAACATGAGGACAAACATGAGGACAAACATGACAAACATGAGGACAAACATGAGGACCGACATGAGAACAAACATGACAAACATGAGGACAAACATGACAAACATGAGGACAAACATGAGGACAAACATGAGAACAAACATGACAAAGATGACAAACATGAGGACAAACATGAAATAACATGAGGACAGACATGAAATAAAATAAGGACAAACATTAAATAACATGAGGACAGACATGAGGACAGACATGAAATAACATGAGGACAGACATGAGGACAGACTGCATGTATAAAGATGTATGAAGACCTCTCCCCATGTGTCTGTGCAGGTGTCCTCAGTGTGTGTGTGAGCGGCAGCTGGAGGGAGCGTTGGTGCGAGGTGCGAGGCGGAGCTCTCTACCTGCAGAAGGAGGCGGGGGAGGCGCGGGCGGCGGCCGCCGTGGTGCCGCTGAGAGGAGCCGAGGTGGTGACGGGAGGACTGGGACCCAAACACCCGTTCTCCTTCACCATCCTGCAGGCCGGACACCAGCTGGCTGCTCTGGAGGTAACGCCAACAGACACCAGATCAGCCAGCAATAGCTCACTTCAGGCCGTGTTAGGGTTATACCGCTGCTAAGGAGGGTTGGGGTTATACCACGACTAAGGAGGGTTGGGGTTATACCACGACTAAGGAGGGTTGGGGTTATACCGAAGTAAGGAGGGTTGGGGTTATACCACAACTAAGGAGGGTTGGGGTTATACCGCGACTAAGGAGGGTTGGGGTTATACCACGACTAAGGAGGGTTGGGGTTATACCACGACTAAGGAGGGTTGGGGTTATACCACGACTGAGGAGGGTTGGGGTTATACCACAACTAAGGAGGGTTGGGGTTATACCACGACTAAGGAGGGTTGGGGTTATACCACGACTAAGGAGGGTTGGGGTTATACCACGACTAAGGAGGGTTGGGGTTATACCACGACTAAGGAGGGTTGGGGTTATACCGCTGCTAAGGAGGGTTGGGGTTATACCACAACTAAGGAGGGTTGGGGTTATACCACGACTAAGGAGGGTTGGGGTTATACCGAAGTAAGGAGGGTTGGGGTTATACCACAACTAAGGAGGGTTGGGGTTATACCGCGACTAAGGAGGGTTGGGGTTATACCACGACTAAGGAGGGTTGGGGTTATACCGCGACTAAGGAGGGTTGGGGTTATACCACAACTAAGGAGGGTTGGGGTTATACCACGACTAAGGAGGGTTGGGGTTATACCGCGACTAAGGAGGGTTGGGGTTATACCGCGACTAAGGAGGGTTGGGGTTATACTGCGACTAAGGAGGGTTGGGGTTATACCACATTTATTTTTGTATAATTTTTTTCTTTTTACATTTATTTACATTTTTAATTCATTAATTTGTTGTATTATTTTTAACTTTAAATAATAATAATAATAATAACTTTTATTTGTTTTTGTAATTTTTTTCTTGGATTTTTTTACTTATTTATTTTATTTATTTATTGTATTTTTTACATTCAAATACAAATAAAAATTTGATCATTTAAAAAAAAAAAAAAAAGTTCCTGTTCCTATACAGAATTTATACCACGGCTTACACGGCTGTGTGTGTGTGTGTGTCTGTATTGTGTGTGTGTGTGTGTGTGTGTGTGTCAGGCGAGCTGCTCTGAGGACCTGGGCCGCTGGCTTGGCGTGCTGTTTGCAGAGACGGGCAGCGCGGCGCTCCCGGAGGAGCTGCACTACGACTACATCGACGTGGACACGCTCACCGACATCCGACACGCCGCCAGAAACTCCTTCCTGTCAGTCACATGGTCCCTGTGTGTTTTACAGCGTTCTGTCTCTTATTTATGATCTTTTTATAATTAAAACCATCTCTCTGTTCCTGTCAGATGGGCCACGACCACGGCGGCGTCCTCCAGCAGCACCTCCACGGACTCCAGGACGTACGACGAGGTCTACGAGAGCATCGAGGTGAGGAAACATCAGATCAAGTTTCACTCACTAAAATCATCACATGAAGAACTTTGGACTCATTGAATCCACAAGAGTCTCAGCTTTACAAAGACCCACACAAGAGAACACAACAACACATTTACTGCCTTTCTCCTGGAACGTTATTGTGGTTGGTTCCAATGAATTAGAGGACCCAGAATGGAGCCTTGTGGAACTCCATATGTCATTTTTTCTCGCTATCTTCATGAGAAAACCTGCATGGTTTCTACCCCAAACTACACTTGATTTGCATAAAGTGGGCACGTCTGTAAAGAGGAGACTTTTGGGTACAAATAGAACCTATTTCTATTCAGATATCTTGAGGTCAAAGGTCAAGAGTCTCAGCTTTACACTCAGACCCCATTTATGCAGCTCACAGACTGTTTAGGGACCCCAGGACGCACAAAGACCCACACACAAGAGACACAACAACACATTTACTGCAGGAGAAACACTGACTGTTATCAGCATAAAGTGGGCGTGTCAGTAAAGAGAAAATGTAGATTTTAAACGTTGATCTTGTCTCCGGTTCAGAACGGAGACGCTGAGAGCAGAGGACAGCTGAGACGCCACGCCTCCTTCTCCAGCAGAGACTCGGAGAAGACGGAGCAGCAGGCCGCCGTGAAGAGACACGCCTCCAGTGAGTCTCCTCCTGCCTCCTCCTGCCTCCTGAAGGAGATCAGTGGAACGTTCCTCCTGCCTCCTGAAGGAGATCAGTGGAAACGTTCCTCCTGCTCCTGAAGGAGATCAGTGGAACGTTCCTCCTGAAGGAGATCAGTGGAACGTTCCTCCTGCTCCTGAAGGAGTTCAGTGGAACGTTCCTCCTGAAGGAGATCAGTGGAACGTTCCTCCTGCTCCTGAAGGAGTTCAGTGGAACGTTCCTCCTGAAGGAGATCAGTGGAACGTTCCTCCTGCTCCTGAAGGAGATCAGTGGAACGTTCCTCCTGAAGGAGATCAGTGGAACGTTCCTCCTGCTCCTGAAGGAGATCAGTGGAACGTTCCTCCTGAAGGAGATCAGTGGAACGTTCCTCCTGAAGGAGATCAGTGAAACGTTCCTCCTGCTCCTGAAGGAGATCAGTGGAACGTTCCTCCTGAAGGAGATCAGTGGAATGTTCCTCCTGAAGGAGGTCAGTGGAACGTTCCTCCTGCTCCTGAAGGAGATCAGTGGAACGTTCCTCCTGCTCCTGACTGAGCGTCTCTGTGTTTGTGTCCCGTCAGACGTGAATCAGTACGCTCGCTACGGGAAGACGCGCGCCGAGGAGGACGCCAGGCGCTACCTGCTGCAGAAGGAGGAGCTGGAGAGGAAGAAGGAGGAGCTGAGGCACCAGCTGATCTCCCTCCGCAGGGAGAAGAAGGAGGTGAAGGAGGAGCTGAAGACTGAGACAGGTCAGACACAAACACACACACAC
>NC_081531.1:1105115-1160115 GCF_030273125.1 Centropristis striata | reverse complement strand
AGACATGAGGACAAACATGACAAACATGAGAACAACAATGAAGACAAACATGAGGACAAACATGAGGACAGACATGACAAACATGAGGACAAACATGAGGACAGACATGAGGACAAACATGACAAACATGAGGACAAACATGAGGACAGACATGAGGACAAACATGATAAACATGAGAACAACAATGAAGACAAACATGAGGACAGACATGAGGACAACATGACAAACATGAGGACAGACATGAGGACAAACATGACAAACATGAGGACAAACATGAGGACAAACATGAGGACAAACATGAGGACAGACATGACAAGCATGAGAACAACAATGAAGACAAACATGAGGACAAACATGACGACAAACATGAGAACAACAATGAAGACAAACATGAGGACAAACATGAGGACAGACATTTACCAGTGTAAATAATAAATCAGAGGTCGGAGACGTTGGTTCTTTAGAAAGAGTTTATTTAGTGCATTTCTAGTTTGTCCACAGCAGGAACCAAAATATTAATGAATCTGTGCTCCCATTGGTCCAGGTGTTGTGGTTCTGGTCCAACACCATTGGTCCATTCATGTTCTGGTGCGATACTATTGGTCCATTCATGTTCTGGTGCGATACTATTGGTCCATTCATGTTCTGGTGCGATTCTATTGGTCCAGTGTCGGTTCACGAGTGTTCTGGTCCGACACTGTTGGCTCACTAGTGTTCTCTTCAGGTCAGGAACACACAAGACCGGGAAAAAAGAAAAGAACCGGACCTGTCGGCATGCTGCTACTGAGCAGAGGTCCACAAGCTTCCATGCAACAACAAACAAACAAACAAACAAACAAACAGCAAGGGACGACGACAACAAACGTAAAGATAAACAACAGCGGTGCTTGTAAGAAGTAAGCATGGAAGCATATACAGTATCTAGCTGCTGGAGCCTCAGAGGGTGGTCTCATATACAACGGGTCTAAAAAGGTCATCCCCCCGACACACACACACACACACACACACACACACACACACACACACACACACACACACAGGCGCACCTGCATGCAAACAGAGAGTGTGTGTACAGGAAAACGCTCGTTAAAAATATGACTTAACCCCATGAGCTCTGTGTAAACATCGCAGACGGTAGAATAGATAAAGACCTCGTCCTCCTCGCCGTGTCGCTGTCTCGCTCTCCTGCTCGCCGCGTCTCCGTTCTCCGGCCCACGTCGGCTCAAGCCACGCCCACTTCTGTATGACCAAAGCCCACGCTGTGCTGTGATTGGCTCGTCAGACTCGAGACTAAAGAAACATCTGTAAATCAGAACAAACGACTTGTTTCTCTGTCAGAGTTTGATCCTTCCGGTCCGCTAACGGTCGGGAAGCTTTCATAGGAATGAACAGAGCCCCGATTTCCACAGCCTGGGAGCTTTGTTTGTCTTAGTTCGGCTCATTTTGGCGCAATTAAATGATTAATGATTACGAAAAACAACACTAAAATTACAAAAAAATACAAAATGACCAAGTAGAAGTAAAATGACTTACAATAGACACAAAATGACCAAAAAAGATGTAAAATTACTCGAAAAAATATAACAATATGACAAAAAATATGTAAAATTACAAAAAAAACTAAAATTACCAAAAAAGATGTAAAACAACAAAAAACATTTTTTTCCACAAATTGAAGTATTGTCCTGTTTCCAGCCTCTCCTGTCCTCTCCTCTCTGCTCTGTGTAAACAGATTTCCAGTGAATATTTGTTACGTGAGAATAAAGACACAAATATCAACATTTAACAGAAGTTTTGGTCACTTTGTATAACTGATGATGTGTTCAAGGAGAGGAGTGGAGAAGAGAGGAAAGGAAACAAGGAGAGGAGAGATGCGTTCAAGGGCCGTGGGAAAGTTCAAACTCTGACGTTAAGGTCTGTTTTTACTGTTTCTCTCTACGATAAACGTAATAATATTCTCTGGCAGGTTGGTGGAGTTCAGGCAGTTAATCTGTTTAAAAAGTTTGTCTGGAAGAACAAACGACCCCAGCAGGAGTTGAAGGTAGTAGAAGAGGTCAGAGGTCATACGTTAGTGGGCGTGTCCGAGCGTGGTGAGAGCCTCCTCCTCCTCCTCCTCCTTCTCCTCCTCCTCCTCCTCCGGTAGCTCTACGTGGCTCTTTGGTTCTCTGTAACAGTCTGTTTATCTGACGTGTGACTGACCGGCTCTCTCTGCTGCCGTTCCTACAGCAGGAGGAGCAGCAGGAGGAGCAGCAGGAGGAGCAGCAGAGGCTAGCCGCCTGCCGCCGCCGCCGCCGCCGCCACCACCACCACCGCCACCACCGCCACCGAGCCAGACGTTTGATTGTCCTGATTTATTTACATCACAGTCAGTCACAGTGGAAGAACACTTCTGTCCTCGCCGTCTCCTCTCGCCAGCCTCATGTGGGCGTGTCGGCCTGAGATCTGTGTGCAGGTGTGTGTGTCTGTATGTGTGTGTGTGTGCGTGTGCGTGTGTGTGTGTGTGTGTGTGAGGGTGGAGGGCTAGGATAAGTCGTTGTTGCTAGGCGACTTCCCTCCTCCGTTCAGCAGGGCCGAGGCGCTGCGGCTCTTGGTCGGCGTGCCGCTGCCGGAGCGAGAGAGTTCAGTCAGATCATGGAGGGAGGGCTCCCTGTACATGGCCACTACACACACACACATGGAGAGGAGAGGAGACAAGGAGACAAGGACACACACACAGAGGAGAAAGGATCATTAACCCTCTAGAGTCCATGAAACCAGCTGCATACTACTATAAAAATGAAGCAACATTGAGGCTCTACACCAGCTTATAAATAAAGTTCTGGCTTTAAACTCCATGCCGGATTTTTTTTGATGATATTCAGCCTAGTCAAACCAGAGATAAGGTCAAATACATTTAGTATAAAATATAGAACTAGATATTATCCTCATTCTACCTGTTATATGTTATATTTGCTACCTGTATTCATATTTGCAACATGTACATTTCTGTGTGTGAAACATCATTTTCAAGATCAGATTTGATGTTTTCCTTTGTTTCTTTTGGGTTCAAAATTTTGATCCAGTAAGTCAAAGTAAAAAATTAATTATCAGGACATAAAGGTGAGGTAACGCTGAAAAACCTGACACCAACATGGCTGGTGAAGATGATTTCAGAGGGTTAATCCGGTTCGTGAGTCAGGGCTGGACTGGACGTCTGGCATCGGACGGTGATTTGGGCCGATGATATAAATGTATTTTACATTTTTATAATATTTGGTTTACTGATTGCCCAATGAAACAACAGAGAGAGGCCCGGGTTGTCTTGGGCCCCTTCTGCTGTCTGTCAATCAATCAATCAATCAATCAATCAATCAATCAATCAATCAATCAATCAATCAATCAATCAATCAATCAATCAATCAATCAGCCACTCAGGTCTTTTGGGCCGAACAACCTTTATGGTAGACTCATTAGTCAAAAAACAGTTAGAGGGAGGGCCAAGAGCCGAGGCCCCTCCTCCTTGGGCCAATCGGCTGTCAATCAATCAATCAATCAATCAATCAATCAATCAATCAATCAATCAATCAATCAATCAATCAATCACAACACAGACAAAATAAAAATGAAAAATCACATTAAGAGATGAAAGTTTCTGTCAGTTTGGCCCGTCCAGACTTTTAATGGAGTTCAACAGTGATGGGGACTCTGACGACCTGATTGGTTGAAGTTCATTGGCACAGCAACATGCTAGGCTAGGCTAGCTGCTGTTACCAGTTTAACATTCTAGACCAGGGGTCTCAAACTCACGGCCCGCGGGCCAATTGTGGCCCTTGTGACAATATTTTGTGGCCCCCACCTTGATATGAAAGTTTAATGTGAGTTTTATATGAATGGCACTTTACCGTGTTGTGTGTGGAAGGTCCCTTTAATTACTGTTTTTGGTAATTTTGTGTCTTTTTAAAATAATTTAGTAATTTTGTGTCTTTTTTGGGTCATTTTGATACTGCCTCCAGCGGCCCCCAGGTAATCTGAGTTTGAGACCCCTGGTCTAGACCTTACACTTTTTATGCCCACTCAATAATGCATTGTATTTTTGTACTTTGATGTATACTTACCCAATAAAAATGTGGTCACAGAAGCATTGATTTTGATGCATTATTAAAGGTTTCTAACTGGAAACAGCTGAATAAAAGTGTTCACCTGTGAGTGGTTTGGGATGAAGAGTTTATATCTGAGTGGTGTCATGGTTCAGTCAGTGTCGTAGGGAGTGGGTGGGCTTAGTTTGAGTGACAGGTCAGACTGAGTGCTGTGGTGTTTCTCTCAATCAAACCCAACAGTCTGCAGCTGGAAATGAAACCAATTAACACAGCGAGCTGCAGACACATTTTGTTTTAGGGAAAAGGACCCAGTGAGACGCTGAAGGAAGAGAGAAGACTTGAAGCTGTTCTTGTTTTTCCCACACCAACACTTTGTATATAGACCTTTTTAAAAAGCCCTGAACAAACCACCTGGAGCGGGCTGGCAGTCTCAGGCCGTCTGGACCAGGAGGCTGGGTGAGTCGTAAACACAGCACAAACCCCCTCAGTTGTCGGGCAGAATCCCCCTCACCAAGGCAAGTTTAGGCCCCGTTTACACGAAGGGAAAACGCAAATATCTCCATGCGGTTTGGCCTCTAATTTACACGAAAACCCCGCTTTTATCACAGAAAACGATTATTTCTAAAAACTCTGGGCAAAGTGGAGAATTTGGAAAACTCTGGTTATGTGTTGTCGTGTCAACTGGGAGAAACAAACGAGGTTTTAGGTTCTCATTCATGTCATGTGAGCGCCCTGTTTACAGTTTGTTTGGCTATCATGGAACCTCGCGCCATATTAGTTGTTTTGAAAGGAACAGGAAGTCGCTCGTGTTATTCGTTGTTGTTGATTCTGAGGATTCTGATTGGCTTGCATGGCTTTACACATGGCTGACTACAAATGTTTGACTTGTGCTTTTTATTATTTTATCTCTTTTTTTATCCTGCTGTATCTTATTTTATCTTATTTATATTTTTATTTCTATTTCCCTGTTTTGATTGGCTGTTTTTACTGTTTTCAATTGTGTCTTGCTGTTTTTAATGTGTATGTAAAGCACTTTGAATTACCTTGTGTTGAATTGTGCTATACAAATAAACTGGCCTTGCCTTTATCCTTCCCCCTATACTGACCATAGGTTTGGCATAGTTATAATGGCATCGATGGCGTATTTATGCGGGTTGATGTAAATGACAATTTTTTTGAAAACGATGTTGTGTGCACGATGTTATTTTTGAAAAGAGAGGGGGGGAAATATATGTGTATATATATATATATATATATATATATACACATATAATATATGTGTAAACGTGGCAGAGGTCTCACACTCAAGTAACTCCATCAGGCAGGGAAAGGAGACCAGCTTTGTCTATTATTAGCTAGGCTAGCCTTTAGTTGCTGTGTGTTTGGGAATATGAGCCGAGGTTGGCTTAGCAACTAGAACAACGGTTTGGGGATGAAGAGTTTTTACCTTTGAGCGGTTTGGGGATGAAGAGTTTTAACCTTTGAGCGGTTTGGGGATGAAGAGTTTTTACCTTTGAGCGGTTTGGGGATGAAGTGTGCGGCCGCCTTGTTCTTCTTGACGTGGTTCCCCTTCATGACTCCTCCCTCCTTGTTGAGGCCCAGGTACCAGGCCCGGCCCGACGCCTGCTGGCGGTACAGCATCGACGAGTACGTCACGTAGTAGTTCTCAAACACTGACTCCTTAAACTTACACTCCGGGGTGAAGTGCTCCTAAAGGAGGAGGAGACAGGAGTTAGAGACGAGGAGGAGGACAGGAAAGGAGGAGAGGAAACAAAGAGAGGAGAGGTGTGGAAAGGAAACAAATAGAGGAAATAAGGAGACAAGAGGAGAGGAAACAAGGACAGAGGAGAGGTGTGGAAAGGAAAGGAGGAAAGGAAAGGAAAGGAAAGGAGGAGAGGAGAGGAAAGGAAACAAGGAGAGAGGAAAGGAAAGGAAACAAGTAGAGGAAACAAGGAGAGAACAGGAGAGGAAACAGGGATAGAGGAGAGGCAAGGAAAGAAAACAAGGAGAGGAAACAAGGATATGAGAGGAGGAGGAGGAGAGGAGGAGGAGGAGGAGGAGGAGCAGCTGAGTCAGACTCTGAGTTTCTGGCTGACATTTGCATTTCTTTACTCCTGCGTCTCCATGGCAACGGGCTACTCCCCTGAATACCAACCAGCCGAGAAAAAAAAAAGAGATGGAGAGATGTTTCTGTTCCTCTCTGGTTCATTCTGATGAAGCTGTGTGTGTGTGTGTGTGTGTGTGTGTGTGTGTGTGTGTGCGCAAATATTGAGTGTTTTTAATATCAGCTGACAGATCAAACTGCTGATTTCGTGTTTATCAGTCTGAGCTGCTGTTGACTGAGCCTCTTAAAGGGACAGTACGCTTCGTGATGTCACTCTGTGATGTCACTCTGTGATGTCACTGTGTTTACCGGCTTTTTCAGCAAACAAAATAGTGCAAATTAAGTTTGTTTCTGATTGTTGTTGTTTGTGGTGGATTCAGTGATTTGTCTTGATGGAAATCGGCGAAAATACACAAAACTAAACTCAGGTATTATTATCTGATTGTCAACTTTCCAGTGGTCCTTGAACGCATCAGTAAAAAGTCACAAAATAGAAGCTTAAAATTGTGACGCTGCATTAAAATTATGGATAAAAAATGTCATATTATACAAATGATATGTTTTTATTATAAACTCAAGGTGATACTGAGTTGTTAACCCTGAAAATGTTCCAGAAAGGGAGGTAACTTCAGCCCTGGCTGAGTTGCCGCGGTAACTGACTCGGAGAACCTAACCTGGTCGCGGGCAGGTTTCCTTCAACAAACTCTGAGTTCGTCTCTGTCTCCGCCCTCTTTCAGAGTCAGACACGCCGTTTCATTTCCTCACTGCACAACAACTGAGGCCGCCTTCTAACTGTGGACAGCGTCCGCCGCTTATCGTAAACAAACCAGCATGCTAACTGTACACGTGGTGTCTGTTGCTGATGGTAAACAAACCAGCATGCTAACTGTACACGTGATGTCGGCCGCTGATGCTAAACAAACCAGCATGCTAACCGTACACGTGGTGTCTGTTGCTGATGGTAAACAAACCAGCATGCTAATTGTACATGTGGTGTCTGCCGCTGATGGTAAACAAACCAGCATGCTAATTGTACATGTGGTGTCGGCCGCTGATGCTAAACAAACCAGCATGCTAACCGTACACGTGGTGTCTGTTGCTAATGGTAAACAAACCAGCATGCTAACTGTACACGTGGTGTCTGTTGCTGATTGTAAACAAACCAGCATGCTAACTGTACACGTGGTGTCGGCCGCTGATGGTAAAAAAAAAAGCATGCTAACCGTACACGTGGTGTCTGTTGCTAATGGTAAACAAACCAGCATGCTAACTGTACTCGTGGTGTCGGCCGCTGATGGTAAACAAACCACCTTCCCTAACTGTGCCGTCCGCAATTTTGCCGTGGTTTACTGTGAAATTTTAGTAGATTTTAAGAAAAAATTAATTGGGGCGGCTGTGGCTCAGTTGGTAGAGCGGTCGTCTACTGATCGGAAGGTTGGTGGTTCGATCCCTGACCATGGCAGCCTACATGTCGAAGTATCCTTGAGCAAGATACTGAACCCCAAATTGCTCCTGATGCTGCGTTCATCGGTGTGTGAATGAATTCCCAATGGTGGCAGGTGGCACCAGGGTGCCCTGGTAGCCTCTAACACCAGTATGAATGTGTGTGTGAACGGGTGAATGAGCGTCGTGTGTAGTGTAAAGCTCTTTGGATAAAAGCACTATATAAGTGCACTACATTTACCAATTAATTAATTAATAATTAATTCATATATCCATCACACATGCCAGTCAATAAAGACTGTATATAAATGTAGAAATTAATACATAATAGGCCTAAATAAATAAATAAATGAATGTACAAATGAATGTATCAATTATCATTTATTAATGTATCAATTGATACATGTGGAAATGAAACGATAAATATGGAAATAAAATGAATAAAAAATAAAGAGATACCTAAAAAAAAATGTATAATATATATAATATGACACTTTTTAACCATAGTTTTAATGCAGCATCACAATTTTAAACTTCTATTTTGTGTGTGTGTGTGGGTGTGTGTGTGTGTGTGTGTGAGACCTACAGAGGTGTACAGGAAGCCTTCGTTGTTCATCGCCAGGTAGAGTTTGGTCTGGACGCCCTGGATGGCCACGACACGAAGCCCCACAGGGATCAGGTTGAACACAGCTGCACACACACACGAAGGACAAACACACACACACACACACACACGAAGGACAAACACACACAGACAAACAAACAAACAAACAACCAAACACACACAGGGAGAGAAGCATGTCATCAGTATGACTGCAGCATCTGGTACGATGACTCGTCTGTTTGAGCCACAAAAAGCTCTTTAGAAGGTCAGCGAGGACTCATCAGGCGCCGTTCACACGGTTTGAATCAGCAAAAGACACGAAGCAACGAGGGTCGCCAGTCATTCATGAGAATATGTTCACTGGAATAAAGATTATTATAATAAAGATACAAACACGTTCTGTTCAACTCTCATCCTGCCTGGATACATGCTCCAGGTCTCTAGTCTGGATGCTCCAGGTCTCTAGTCTGGATGCTCCAGGTCTCTAGTCTGAATGCTCCAGGTCTCTAGTCTGGATGCTCCGGGTCTCTAGTCTGAATGCTCCAGGTCTCTAGTCTGGATGCTCCAGGTCTCTAGTCTCTGAATGCTCCAGGTCTCTAGTCTGGATGCTCCAGGTCTCTAGTCTGAATGCTCCAGGTCTCTAGTCTGGATGCTCCAGGTCTCTAGTCTGAATGCTCCAGGTCTCTAGTCTGGATGCTCCAGGTCTCTAGTCTGAATGCTCCAGGTCTCTAGTCTGGATGCTCCAGGTCTCTAGTCTGAATGCTCCAGGTCTCTAGTCTGAATGCTCCAGGTCTCTAGTCTGGATGCTCCAGGTCTCTAGTCTGGATGCTCCAGGTCTCTAGTCTGAATGCTCCAGGTCTCTAGTCTGGATGCTCCAGGTCTCTAGGCTGAATGCTCCAGGTCTCTAGTCTGGATGCTCCAGGTCTCTAGTCTCTGAATGCTCCAGGTCTCTAGTCTGAATGCTCCAGGTCTCTAGTCTGGATGCTCCAGGTCTCTAGTATGAATGCTCCAGGTCTCTAGTCTGGATGCTCCAGGTCTCTAGTCTGAATGCTCAAGGTCTCTAGTCTCTGAATGCTCCAGGTCTCTAGTCTGGATGCTCCAGGTCTCTAGTCTCTGAATGCTCCAGGTCTCTAGTCTGGATGCTCCAGGTCTCTAGTCTGGATGCTCCAGGTCTCTAGTCTCTGAATGCTCCAGGTCTCTAGTCTGGATGCTCCAGGTCTCTAGTCTGAATGCTCCAGGTCTCTAGTTGGAGGTCTCAGCAGCTCATTTTATAGTTTCTCTCACTAACATCATCAACATGAAGAACTTTGGGCTCATTGGATCCACAAGAGTCTCAGCTTTACACTCAGACCCCATTTATGCAGCTCACAGACTGTTTAGGACCCCAGGATGCACAAAGACCCACACACAAGAGGACACAACAACACATTTACTACAGGAGAAACACTGACTGGTTTTCTGCCAAAAACAGCTTCTTATGAAGCGCATAAAGTGGGCATGTCACATCTAAAAACACCCTATATATATTTCAGAAAGTATCATATTAAACAGATTTTTGTTATGTTGTCGCTCTCAATTTATGGAAAGTGCAAACTGCATGTCATCTGCATAAAGTGGGCATGTCAGTAAAGAGGAGACTCGTGGGTTATCAACATAAAGTGGGCATGTCAGTAAAGAGGAGACTCGTGGGTTATTAACATAAAGTGGACATGTCAGTAAAGAGGAGACTCGTGGGTTATCAGCATAAAGTGGGCATGTCAGTAAAGAGGAGACTCGTGGGTTATCAACATAAAGTGGGCATGTCAGTAAAGAGGAGACTCGTGGGTTATCAGCATAAAGTGGGCATGTCAGTAAAGAGGAGACTCGTGGGTTATCAACATAAAGTGGGCATGTCAGTAAAGAGGAGACTCGTGGGTTATCAACATAAAGTGGACATGTCAGTAAAGAGGAGACTCGTGGGTTATCAGCATAAAGTGGACATGTCAGTAAAGAGGAGACTCGAGGGTATCAACATAAAGTGGGCATGTCAGTAAAGAGGAGACTCGTGGGTTATTAACATAAAGTGGACATGTCAGTAAAGAGGAGACTCGTGGGTTATCAACATAAAGTGGACATGTCAGTAAAGAGGAGACTCGTGGGTTATCAGCATAAAGTGGGCATGTCAGTAAAGAGGAGACTCGTGGGTTATCAACATAAAGTGGGCATGTCAGTAAAGAGGAGACTTGTGGGTTATTAACATAAAGTGGGCATGTCAGTAAAGAGGAGACTCGTGGGTTATTAACATAAAGTGGACATGTCAGTAAAGAGGAGACTTGTGGGTTATTAACATAAAGTGGGCATGTCAGTAAAGAGGAGACTCGTGGGTTATTAACATAAAGTGGACATGTCAGTAAAGAGGAGACTTGTGGGTTATTAACATAAAGTGGGCATGTCAGTAAAGAGGAGACTCGTGGGTTATCAGCATAAAGTGGACATGTCAGTAAAGAGGAGACTCGTGGGTTATTAACATAAAGTGGACATGTCAGTAAAGAGGAGACTCGTGGGTTATCAGCATAAAGTGGGCATGTCAGTAAAGAGGAGACTCGTGGGTTATTAACATAAAGTGGACATGTCAGTAAAGAGGAGACTCGTGGGTTATCAACATAAAGTGGACATGTCAGTAAAGAGGACACTCTGGGTTATCAACATAAAGTGGGCATGTCAGTAAAGAGACTCGTGGGTTATTAACATAAAGTGGACATGTCAGTAAAGAGGAGACTTGTGGGTTATCAACATAAAGTGGACATGTCAGTAAAGAGGAGACTCGTGGGTTATCAACATAAAGTGGACATGTCAGTAAAGAGGAGACTCGTGGGTTATCAACATAAAGTGGGCATGTCAGTAAAGAGGAGACTCGTGGGTTATCAACATAAAGTGGACATGTCAGTAAAGAGGAGACTCGTGGGTTATCAGCATAAAGTGGACATGTCAGTAAAGAGGAGACTCGTGGGTTATCAGCATAAAGTGGGCATGTCAGTAAAGAGACTCGTGGGTTATTAACATAAAGTGGACATGTCAGTAAAGAGGAGACTCGTGGGTTATCAACATAAAGTGGGCATGTCAGTAAAGAGACTCGTGGGTTATCAACATAAAGTGGACATGTCAGTAAAGAGACTCGTGGGTTATCAACATAAAGTGGGCATGTCTGTCACCAGAATGATTCCTACTTCACCTCCTTGCCAACATTACATCTCGTATCTTGTCAGTAGATGAATATTAAAGGAGAACTCGTCTAATGTATTTAAATGTTTTTCAGATTAAAAGCTTCGTTCTAATTAAACCCTGATTGTCTCCTACGTGTCAGTAGTTCCTGCTGTTCCTGCTGCAGCAGCGACATCATTATTGGGCCAGTTTGATGATTCAGCCTCTTGTTTAATTACAGTCATTCCAGCAGCATGTTGTCATAATGAGTGATGCTTCTATGGAGCTGTGGATTACAGGGATCACCCGTTGAAACGCCGTCACGCTCGGCTGATCTGACGCGGTGGGCGTTTACATGATGTACACCATGTAATCATCTCATTAACCAGCACGCTTTGCTTTGTCCACTCGCCTTTACGTCTTTGTCACACACACAAACACACAAACACACAAACACACAAACAGTCGGCGGGAGATTAATGGCGGCGGCGTGCAGGAGGAGAGAGATCGCCGTCTGAAGCGTTATTGATTAGTCGTATCAATCACAGAGTGACGTTTGTTTGTGAGTGTTGGAGCTGATTTGTTGGATCAGTTCAGCAGCTCTGAACACGGAAACTAATCAAAAAAAGATTAAATTCTCACGTCAGACAGATTTCTACACAGCGTATTTTAGATTTAAATCGAGTTTAAACTTGTTTATTTTCATGGGACTTTAACTAAATCAGACCTTTCTAGATATTAAAGCATCAATATGAACAGGAAGCGAGGTTTTATTCTCTGTCATGACTTCATCTTTTATCTTCCTTTAACCCGTCAAACATCGTGTTCCGGCAGAAAGACGACAAAAACAGAAACTGCCGTTGTTTCCACACTGTAAAACTCAACTTGTTGTTTCAACTTAAATATTTGAGTGTCGACGCTGCGAAAGAATTTAATGTCGGGACAACAAAGACAATGCAGTTTACTCAAATTAATCTTAATATTTTACTTAATATTTTAAGTTAAAATTACTTTTTGCACAAATCTTTGTTGTATTGAAAAGGAAAAATTAGTGATAATAACAAACAAGCGCTGGGTTTTACAGTGAACGTCCAATAAAGCTCCAATCCAGTTTCTTACAAACTAGGAGGGCTGGGTATATGTCGATATATAGAATATATTGATATATTTTTAAATGTGACATGGAATTAGACCGTATATCAATATAGTCCATTTTTTTTCTTTTTCTATATAAATGCTGCCCTTACTAGGGTTTGTCATATTTAGTTATTTTGTAATGTTCGTTATTCTTTTCTCATATAAATATAAATATTTCTGGCCATATGATGCTCTAATATGTTTCAACAGACTATAATTGACCCATTTTAAAGTTTGAGGGAGTCATTTCTGGACATCCCATAATGTGCTAATTTGTTGCTAGTTTTTGACAAATAGTTCTTGACCCGTGAGTCCTGGGATCGAACCAGCGACCGCTGTGGTAACCAGCCTGTATCCTAACCTCTAGGACACAGACCACACGTATATAATAGTGTTTTTCAGCTACTTTTGGACAAACTATACCACCACTGGCCTATTCTATTTCATAGGCTATTTTTATTTAAGATATTTTATTTTAGAGCTTTGATTTATAAAAAGGTTCTCCTGTTGTTCTACAGTATTTATGTTCACTTAAATAAACGGTTTCAATAAAACTACTTGTGACATGTCATATTTGACTTTGACTGAACATTTGCTCTCACTTTGAGATAAAAATATCAGGATAAGTAAAGGATAATATTAATATTACTAAGAAAAAGGCAAAAACATGTATTTTTACCTTTTAAAAACAAATAAAAACTCACATTTTATGAACAAGTTGGTTGTGAAATGATTGAGACGAGAATTACTCAACAGCCTTTTTACACAAAACGGGCGGTTCTTCTTTGGACTAAAGTCGTTTATATGCGTCACATTTAACACAACCAACTGCTTCACTTCCACCATTTACAGCATTTATTTACTTTTTAAACTGTTAAACACGTCAGCAGGAAGTTTTTGGACGATAACTGCTGATGAAATAAACTATATCTGGCTCTCATAACGTCTCCAGGTTACATTCACTGATATAAAGATACTGCAGAATGTCACATCGGCACAACTTTCATTCTGGAAACATTTTGTACCCATAACAGGAACTCTTGATTTCAAACACCCGAACATTAAACATCTCAAGTATTAAGACGACATATGACACGTTTATTGTTCTACGCTGGGACAGAATAATTATTATCAGTTGTCTGTTGAGCTGATTAATCGTTTGTGAACATGAATCTGTAATAACGATGCTGACACGTTTGTTTCAGTCATTAACCCTCTGGGGTCGGTGATGGTGGCGTCCTGATCAGATCATGTGACGTTTAACAAATAAACAGGTCACATGGAGCGCTGCTGTCAACTTCACCCCAAAGTTCAGACCTGAAACTTTCTCCCAGTTGTTGTTTGACATTCCTAGATCATGTAAAACCAAAGATATGGCAGTTTTAATTTGATAGTACAGAAATATTTGAGCGTTAGTGTAGCTCTCTGTGATATATCGCACAGCTAACAAGGAAAAAACACCTATAAATATACATGTTTTTATGGGACTTTTTTGTAAATAGTTTTATTATATTTACATTTTTACCTTTTTATATGTTCATATTTGTATCCTATGTTTACATTTTCAAGTCGCAAAACAGTTCATTGAGCATATTTGTGGTTTTTATTGTAATAAATAGTATCATTTTACAACTAGTTGATAAAGATATTGTGAGTGAGAAAACACGGATACCAAATATGGGCATAGTAAACATTTTTCATGTGGTACATGAAGGTCAAAATCAAAAGTATTCAAAAACGGCTAAAATAGTCTCAGAGCCCAGAACGTTTAATATCATATCAACTTCTACTGAATTTAGTTTGACACATGAGTGTTTATCTTTACCTGTCAGATTAAAAAATGCATTTTGAAGACGCCGCTGAAACTATTTTTGCTGTTTTCTATTTTTTTTTTTTTTTGGCCAAAACAGTGAATCCAGCTGTTCATAAAGTTCTCAGCAACAGACTATAATTGACCCATTTTAAGCATTTTTAGGCTTTTTAAAATTTGACCATTTTTGACAAAAATCAACATACTATAGTCTACTATCATTTTTGTACATCCCATAATATGGTGTTTTTGTTGTTGCTATTTTTGGACAAACTATACCACCACAAATATCGACAGACTATAAATTACCCATTTTAAGCATTTTTAGGTGTTTTAAAATTTGAAGTTTTCTGACAAAAATCGACATGCTACAGTATGACTTTTTTTTTCAGTTTTTGGACATCCCATAATATGGTGTTTTTCTATATGCCACCCTACCACATGTATCAACAGACTATAATAAGACCATTTAGAGAGTATCGGGGCATTTAAAAATTATACGACTTTTTCCACAAAAAAATTCCCGACATGCTACAGTATGAGGGGGGGGGTGATCATTTTTGGACATCCCATAATATGGTGTTTTTCTGTTATTCTGGCCACATTATGCTCTAATATGTATCAACAGACTACAAATTTTAAAATTTGACCATTTTTGACAAAAAAAACGACATGCTATAGTATGACTTTTTTTTTTTCCAGTTTTTGGACATCCCATAATATGGTGTTTTTCTGTCACTTCTGGCCATATGATGCTCTAATAGCTAGTAGAGTTGGTAGAGTGTGTGGATCAGTAAACGTGTGTGTGTGTGTGTGTGTGTGTGTGTGTTGTGAGGACTCACCGTAGCTGCTGTCTTCATCCTTGGTGCCGTCGATGGTGCCGTCTTGCTGCATCTGCAGCTGGAAGCCCTGCCGGCTGGACAGCCGGGTCACTATTCCCTTCAGCTGGGGCTCTGAGGGCACAGGACACACATGTTAGTCCTCCACCTGTCACACCACACCAGCAGGAGCAGGAGGCCCCCCATCCCTGGCCCCCATCCCTGGCCCCGGGCCCCCATCCCTGGCCCCGGGCCCCCATCCCTGGCCCCCATCCCTGGCCCCGGGCCCCCATCCCTGGCCCCCATCCCTGGCCCCGGGCCCCCCATCCCTGGCCCCGGGCCCCCATCCCTGGCCCCGGGCCCCCATCCCTGGCCCCGGGCCCCCCATCCCTGGCCCCGGGCCCCCATCCCTGGCCCCGGGCTCAGTGGCGCACATACAGATGAGACGTGATCCAGCTGTGGGACACAAAGTTGTTGACATGGTGTTTGTGGTGTCATGCAACAGGATGGAGGGAGGAGATGGAGGAGGTGAAGATGGAGGAGGAGGAGGACCTGGGGGTCGCCTTCTCTTCCGTTTCTTCCTGGATCCGAACAGTTTGACCCGGGAGAAGACGTTGAGCTTGCTCGGCTTGTCGTTGTTGCCCTTGCTGTTGCTCGGGCTGCCGCTGCCGCGACACGCGTTCGCCTTCTCCCGCTCCCGCGCCTGCCGCTTCTGGCGGATGAGGGAGCTGGCGATGGCCGCTGCCCGGGACATGGTGCCCGCTGGAGAGGAGCAGGGCTGTGCGGGAGGAGGTGCAGGAGGGCTGGGGGAGTGTGTGCGCGGATCAGGCGGCGAGGAGGTGCAGGGAGGGGGAGGCTACACCTCCCACGGCTCAGTTCGCATCGCGCATCGGCCGCTGCAGAAAAAGCGTCCAGAAGCCTCCATCGGCGCGTCCGGACGCTTCCTGGGAAGTCCTTCAAACAGATCCACGAACGCGTTACCGCCGCCGCACGTCCCCCTCTGGGGGGTCCGAGTGGCCGAAGCTGCCCCCCCTCAGGTGGTGCAGCTGGGAGAGGAGGAGCAGCAGGAGGATCCGGTCCGGTCCGGGTGGCGGATCAACAGCTCCTGCGGCTCCGGGGCTCGTTGTTGCTGCAGACTGCCGCTGCCGCCGCGCCGCGCCGCCGCTCCCCCGGCGCCGCGCCGCCGCTCCACGCGCTCCGTGACAGAAATGCAGCAACCGGAATGTTTGTCAATGAAACCGGGACCGGAACCATGATGGAGCCGGGCCGTTCATAAAACTACTGCAGCCCTGCCCGCCGCGAGGAGGAGGAGCAGGAGGAGGAGGAGCAGAGGAGAGAGAGAGAGAGAGGAGAGAGAGAGGAGGAGGGCACCTGTAGCCCTGAACCCCACGTGGCATGATATTTACATGTTACACTGATGTGAGAGAGGAGGAGGAGGAGGAGGAGGAGGAGGAGGAGGAGGAGGAGGAGGGGGGGTGATAAACAGCAGAGAGGTGAATTAATGAGAGGAGGAATAATAGAAAAGGAGGGCGGAGGAGGAGAAAATTAGATATTGAGTGTGTGTGTGTGTGGCTTGTGTACAAATGGAGAGGGGAGGAGGAGGAGAGAGGAGGAGGAGGAGAGAAAGAAAGATGAATGAAAGAAAGAAAGGAGGAGAAAAGGAGATATTGAGAGTGAAGGAGAGAGGAGGAGGCATGAATAGAGAGGTGACAATAATGAGAGAGAGAGAGAGAGAGAGAGGAGAGGGAGGAGGAGGAGGAGGAGGAGGAGGAGGAGGAGCTGGTGTTGTTTTGGTGCAGAGGTTCAGAGCTGCTGAGATTCTGCAGCTCGTCTTCGTTTCCTGCAGACGTGCAGCAGACAGACGCTGCACGTCCTCCTCCTCCTCCTCCTCCTCCTCCTCATCCTCTCTCTTTCTCTCTCTCCTCCTCTCTCTTTCTCTCCTCCTCCTCTCCCTCATCTCCTCCTCCTCCTTCTCCTCCTCCTCTCTCCTCCTCCTCCTCCTCTCTCTTCTCTCTCTCATCCTCTCTTTCTCTCCTCCTCCTCTCTCCTCCTCTCTCTTTCTCTCTCTCCTCCTCTCTCTTTCTCTCCTCCTCATCTCCTCCTCCCCCTGCAGGATGCACTGCTGCAGCAGGAGGAGGAGGAGAGTGGACCTGTGGCGCCGGATGTTTGAGTGGAAACAGATCGATGTGAGAGGACGGAGGAGGAGGAGGAGGAGGAGAGAATGAGAGAGGAGGAGAGAGAGGAGGAGGAGGAGGAGGAGAGAATGAGAGAGGAGGAGAGAATGAGAGAGGAGGAGGAGGAGGAGAGAATGAGAGAGGAGGAGAAAGAAGAGAGAGGAGGTGGTGGTTTTGGTATTAAAAGTCCCTTTATTGAGCCACTTCAAGAAACAAAACAAACTAGGACTGTAAGCAGGACTGAACGGGCCCTCGCAGAGTGGAGCCGTCGGGGAGGGCACATCTGCGGGTTACTTCCTGTAGCCAGCAGGGGGCGCTATGACTGTGTGTCAATGTGTGACTGTGTGTTATGGCGAGACGCCATATTTGCCGCCATGCCACGCCCACATTGTGTGACAGGCGGTAAAGATTTATACAACTTTTGATCCCAAAGCCCTTGTGATGGTACTGACCAAGTTTGGAGTAAATCGGATGAAATCTGTCGGAGGAGTTCGTTAAAGTATTGCAACATGGTCATTTTATGAAAGGGGGCGTGGATAAAGCATAAGGGGCGGGGCTTTCTGAAATATTGTTATGTAGAAGTGTTAAGGGCTGGACTCTGATGAAGCATGAGAAGTTTGGATCAGATCAGACAGAGAATGGAGAAGTTATAACAATCTCGTGTTTTATGGCGAGACGCCATATTTTGCCGCCATGCCACGCCCACATAGTGTGACCGGCGGCAAAGATTTATACAACTTTTGATCCCAAAGGCCTTGTGATGGTACTGACCAAATGTGAAGTCGATCGGGTGAAATCTGTAGGACGAGTTCGTTAAAGTATGGGGCATGGAAATGGCCCAAAACATCAGGAAACGCCATTTTCAATCCAAGATGGCCGACTTCCTGTACGTTTTAGGGTATGGGTTCTTGAGACTTTTTGGTGCGTCTTCCCATGATCCATGTATGTACCAAATTTTGGTACATACATGGATCATGTATTTGGGGCGCTATGACTGTGTGTAACTATTGACCCGTGGGTGTGTCCGGGCTGGACCCTCATCACGTGTGTGAAATTTGGGACAGATTGGACAATGTATGGTCAAGTTATACAGTCTCGTGTGTTATGGCGAGACGCCATATTTTGCCGCCATGCCACGCCCACATAGTGTGACCATCGGTAAAGATTTACACAACTTTTGATCCCAAAGGCCTTGTGATGGTACTGACCAAGTTTGAAGTAAATCGGGTGAAATCTGTAGGAGGAGTCCGTTAAAGTATGCGACCTGGAAATGGCCAAAAACGATGACAAGTGCGATATTCAAACCAAGATGGCGGACTTCCTGTACGTTTTAGGGTATTGGTTCTTGAGGCTTTTTGGTGCGTCTGGTCATGATATATGTATGCACCAAAATTGCATGTCTCTACGACATTCCTGTGCGAGGGGCTGAATTTTCTTGACTTTCAAGGGGGCGCTGTTGAGTCATTTTGCCACGCCCATTCCCGCGACCACAAGAATACGTAAATTTCAGTGGAGATCTATGTACATTCCAAAAATGATGAGTTTTTGAATATGAGAAAGGGCCCAAAAGGGCGATTCCGATTCCAGGATAATAATAATAAGAATAGACGGACCAATTACAATAGGGTCCTCGCACCGTTAGTGCTCGGTCCCTAAAAATCACTTTCCTCAGGGTGACAACAACAACAACAACAACAACAACAACAACAACAAGGCAGAGCCAGTGTCAGATCTCCATCCAGCTCTAAACCTCTCCAACAGCCTCCTTCCTCCTCTAGTTCTCTAGTGTTCTCCTCAGAACCAGCAGCTGGTTCTGCCTGCTGCTGGTTCTACCTGCTCTGGTTCTACCTGCTGCTGGTTCTGCCTGCTGCTGGTTCTACCTGCTGCTGGTTCTACCTGCTCTTGTTCTACCTGCTGCTGGTTCTACCTGCTGCTGGTTCTACCTGCTGCTGGTTCTGCCTGCTGCTGGTTCTACCTGCTGCTGGTTCTTCCTGCTGCTGGTTCTACCTGCTGCTGGTTCTGCCTGCTGCTGGTTCTACCTGCTGCTGGTTCTGCCTGCTGCTGGTTCTGCCTGCTGCTGGTTCTACCTGCTGCTGGTTCTACCTGCTCCGCCACATGGACAGACTTTGTCTTTACACAATATTTTGGACCAAAAATGAACAAATGAAAAGAAAAAACCTCCCCAAGACCTGAAACCAGGTTCACAACGGTTCAGACAGAATGACCAGGTGGGGACACACAACACAACACAACACAACACAACACAACACAAAACACAAATAAATGTTCCAAAATCTGTAAACAATCACACAACCCTAACCCCAGCTCAGGGAGGAGGAGGAGGAGGAGGAGGAGGAGGAGGAGGAGGAGGAGAGAAAGAGAGAGGAGGAGGAGGAGAGAGAGGAGGAGGAGGAGGAGGAGAGAAAGAGAGAGAGGAGGAGGAGGAGGAGGAGGAGGAGGAGGAGGAGGAGAGAAAGAGAGAGGAGGAGGAGGAGGAGGAGGAGGAGAGAGAGTCAGCAGGTCTCTGAGGTCTGACCTTCTGGTTCAGTCAGAAAATTGTAAAGAAATCAGATTCTGATTCTAACAAACATAAACAAACAAACAAACAAACAAACACAAACAGAGTCAACAGCTTCAGTCTGAAACGTTTCAGAAACACAGGAAGGATAACTGATGTTAGATAGATTATTATTATTATTATTATTATTATTATTATTATTATTAATAATAATAATAATAATAATTATAATAATAATACTTAGACACTTAAACGAATCGCCAACAAACAGATTCATGTTTAAAACTGATCAGCTGATTAACTCTGTGTGTGTGTGTGTGTGTGTGTTTTATTTATTTACTGCTTCATTCATTATTAATGTTTGTAAATAATATCTAATAATAATCTAATGGTCCATTAAATTAATATCGGCCTCATTCAGAGGTCAGAGGTCACCGTTAGTAACCAACACATCCTCAGCAGCTTCACATTCATTTCATATTTTATATTTTATACAGAAAAATACAGCAAAAAGGGACAAAATCACTTATTTTGCTTCAATTTACTTTAATTTTAATATATATTTTTAAATTATTCTCATTTCATTAATCTGCTGCAGTTTATAAAATATAATATATCATAAACCTGATGATCAGTTTTTACTCTTTTTATACGAAATTAATGTTTTTGTGTTATTTTTTTACATTTAATTATATTTTTAATGTAACTTTATACTTTAAGGGGTTAATACAAGATCAGATTAAAATGATTATAAATTAAAGCTCATAACAGGATATTAAGTCATTAAAATAGATATTATCATAATATCAGTATTAAGCATTAAGCACAATAATAACAACAAAAATGATAATAATAATAATAATAATAATAAAAATACTTTTTAAAATTTTCTGACTTTAAAATGATGGCTTTAAAGTAAAAAAATATTATATATTATCAATAAATAATTTTATATATATCATTATTAATTATTATCAATTATAATAATCAAATTACTATTTATTATTTGGAATATAAAAAACAATAAAGAACGTTTACTTTTGATACTTTAAGAACATTTTGATGCTTTTGGATGTGAAGAATTCTTCCACAGCTGCTGCATTCATTTACATTATGACAAAAAAAGACACAAAATTAT
Source organism: Centropristis striata (assembly GCF_030273125.1). Lineage (NCBI taxonomy): Eukaryota > Metazoa > Chordata > Actinopteri > Perciformes > Serranidae > Centropristis > Centropristis striata. The sequence goes on along the minus strand of NC_081531.1, from coordinate 1,139,113 downwards.
GAGAAAAAGACAAAATTATGACAAAAAACCCAAAATTACGCCAAAAAAAAGACACCAAATTATAATAATAATATTTAATACCTTGCTTTGCATTTAAATTGTGCTTTTCTAAACACTCAAAGACAAAGAAAAGACACAAAATTATGAAAAAGAAGACAGAAAATGAGCCACCGCTGCTGGTTCACCCCTCAGGTCAAACAGCACACTAATACATTATTATTATTATTATTATTATTATTATTATTATTATTATTATTTTGTGGCATTTAGATAAAAACTAACATTCAAATATCTGATGAAGAAACACGAAAGCTGCTCAAATCTGACTGGAAGCTTCAATCAAGTCAGTTTTTAGTGTCCAACACCGTCCCGTTCACAGAGTGAGGGACATGTCCTCAGAGTCCTCAGAGTCCTCAGAGTCCTCAGAGTCCTGAGGGTCCCCTCTGGGATCCGGTCTGCAGCAGGGCGCGTCCCGCAACTTCACATTCAGGTAAAACGGAGATTTATCGACTTTAAATCGACTTTAAACTAAAATTATCATTTTATTTAATAAACACAACTTTATATTTTATTATCAGTTCAAATCTGAAAACATTTTAATGTCAGAAATTATAGTGTGTGTATATATATATATATATATATATATATATATATATAGTATACTCTAGGAGGAAAAAGCTGTAGAAAAGTCTGTGAGACTTCTATAAACTGGATCCTGAGACTAATAATCGTATTAATGGAGTCCTGGACCAGAGTACGGTACCTGAGGTGGATCTGCGGAGGGGGAACGCCATGCTCCGGGCCGGGTGCGCTCGCGGCGCTCCGCACTTCCTGTTGTGTGAAAATATTCCGGACTGAGTGAAGTTGAGTCTGAGTCTGCCGGTCTGATGGTCTCTGATGGTCTCTGATGGTCTGAGAGTCTGAATCCTCCACGGCTTTGATCCATTAGAGCCGCTCGGCTGACGGGAGATCATTACAGCATCAGGATCCATTAACCCTCATCAATGATTCAGGCCCAGGCCCAGGCGGGGGGGCAGGGGGGGGGGGGGGGGGGGGGCAGGACACGGAGCAGGACCTGGACTGGGACCTGGACTGGGACCTGGGGGCTTCAGAGGATCATGTCTGATCCAGATCAGATTTTATCAGCTTCTTTTATAAAATGAGAATCATAAAGTAACGAGTCGTCCTCAACCGATGACTCGGCGCTTCAGATTTTAGTTTATATTTACAAAGTGAGATTGAGAGAAAATATGTTTTATCTTCTTCATCAAATTATTCCATTAAAAAACAACAAAAACAACAAAAACAACAAAAACAACAAAGCAATGAGAGGAACTGTTGGACACAAAATTAAATTTTTTTCCCCCTCAAAATTCTACTTAGAAGCGTTTGTTTTATTTGACAGTTAATAACTTTAGTCAAACTGAGAACGAGACGACTGTCCTTCACTACCACACACACACACACACACACACAGTAATGGCTGTGTGTGTGAGAGAGCCTCCATAACTCCACATTATCAGCCCATTACAGAGCTTCCTGTGTTAAAACAGATGAAACACACAGCATCAGTGTGTGTGTGTGTGTGTGTGTGTGTGTGTGTGTGTGTGTGTAGCAGGATGCTGCTGCAGAACGTGCTCTCTCAGCACATTTAAAGTAAAGAACGAGTGGTGCTGTGCGGCTGCAGACTGAGTCTTTCTTCTCTGATCTGTTCATCAGCTGCTGCTGTTCTTTATTTGTCTCTGAGTGGAAAACAAACAACAGAGAAACGTTTCTGTGTCCTCGTCTGGAAATAGAAACCTTCGAGCTGCAGCAGGTCCTGATTGGGCACCGAGCCACCAGAACCATCACAGTCTATTTCAGAACCTCCCTGCAGACTCCAGAGACACTCAGCCGTCACTCATCAGCAGCTCAGAGGGCCAGCAGAGGGCGCCACGCCACCACCAGGTAGCTCTAAACTGCACCAGTACACACACAATGTTCACACACCTGAACCAATCCTGAAAAAATGTTTGTTCTGAGAGGAGACATTCCAATAACTCAACTTCACACTGTCATATCACATGCAAAGAAAAGAGACAAAAAAGACCAAAAAGACCAATAAAGACACACAATTATGACAAAAAAGATGATGCAGTGATGCTCAGAGGTGGCCACCAGAGGGCGCCACGCCACCAGGTAACTCTACACTACACCAGCACACACACACACACACACACACACACACACACACACACCTGAACCAATCCTGATAAAATAAAACTTTAGCAGCTTTTAAAAACAGAGAGCAGTGAGTCAGAGAGAAGAACCAGATCTGATATAGAATGATGAAAGCATCCGAGACGATGTGAGACACCAGGAGAGTCCTCTGATAGCAGAGAGACGATTCAAGGGAACAGATCACATGTCACAAAATACCCCAAACAACTATCTGTAAGGGAAAAAAGCCTGACAAAGATCATGACCAATCTTCATTTACAGTCATGGAAAAACGATCAGACCATTGTCTTCTTTAATATCTTGAACCTTTAGTTGTACCAGACATCAAAATGAACATTTGTTTGGACAAATATAATGATAACAATAACAGCTGATAAGAGTTAAATATCTAGAAATTAAACATGGTTTTATTGATAATGATTGTGGTTATCATCAATAAAACCATGTTAAATGTCCAGATATCAGCTTGTTGGCGTCTCCAGCGTTACGTCCGGACGGCGTGCTGACATCATCACCTCTGTGTTTGGGGTTAATTAGCGACATGGTCTCCGTGGCGACTCTCCTCCTGCTGCTTTTAATCCACGTTTATAAATCTAATCTCTTTTAGAACACGATGTTAATGAGTTCTGGTGGTAATCCTCCACGCCGACGTCATTATATAAGGACAGAACGAGGTGAGAGCTGCTCCACCTCAAGAGTTTCTGAGCTTCTGACGGCTAATTATCACTCAGAACACTTTGTCTTTAATCACAGTCTGTTTCTTTCTTTGGTGTTTTTAGTCTTCTCATCCTGCCTCTATCTACTGGAGCATCTCAATAAACTAGAATATCATAGAAAAGTTTATTTAAGTCAGTAATTCAATTCAAAAAGGTGAAATAACACATTATATAGATCCATTATACAGTTAAACATTTTTATCATGTTGGTGTCAGCCCCGTCTATATGAGCCGATATTTATGTTTTACTTTGACTCACTGATCAACATTTAGAAAAAACAAACACACAAAAAATCAGATTTTGAAAATTATGGGGGTGTTTTTTTTATGAGAACAAAATTATGCTCAATGAAGAAAAAACTATTTATACTAAGAAAACAAATAAACAAATCTTTACCAAAGAAAAATAAAATCTTTAACAAGGAAGAAAACCTTTTAAAATCTTTAACAAGAAAAAAAACCTTTAAAAAAACCTTTATCAAGTAAAGAAAAGTGAAACCAGAGATAAGGTCAAATATATTTATATTATGTATTCATATTTCATGTGTTTATATGTTAGATTTGGAACCAACATTAACAATTAGTCAAATTTTCTGATGTTTGTGTGTTTTTTCCGTTCTAAATGTTGATCCAGTGAGTCAAAGTGGAAAAAAAACCTGTTTAACTGTTTATATTCAGGCAGAAACTGACAAGTTGAGCAAAACTTTTGTTCTTTTACAGTCTGAAGTGTTTCTGCTGGTTTCTGCTGCCAAAATGAGCTAAAATTACATATTTTTAATTAAAAACTGAAATATTGCTGCTCTTGTTCTCAACAGACTGAAGGAAACACTTACTAAAAATCATTTTATTGACACGATGTGGAGAAGTTACACTGAGCGTTCTAATATTAATTATAATTAATTACAGGAGATTAATGCTATTGTTGTTGTTGTTGTTGTTGTTGTTGTTCTCTCGAGGGTTAAATCTTCTCATAAATCTTCGGCTTTATCGGCTCCTTTTATTGCTTTTTCTGTGTATTGAAACATAATTCAGTTTTATGACTCTGCTGCCGGCGGCAACAATACGTTGCCATAGCAACCACTGCTGTTACACCAGGCTCTTAGTTTTTTTTTTAAATCTCATTTGCAATTTTCTGTTATTTATTTATTTATTTTGAATCTTAAAAAACTGATTTATTATTTCTAGCAATATTTATTTTATTTTATTTGTAATTATTTTTATATTCTATTTTATTTGTAATTATTTTTATTTAATTTTATTTTTGTAATTATTTTTAATTTCATTTTATTTGTAGATACTTTTATTTGATTTTACTTCTAATTATGTTTATTTTATTTTATTTCTAATTATTTTTTTCTTTTATTTTATTTGTAGTAAATTATTTTTTATTTTATTTGCAATTGAATGTTTCTTAATGTAATTAATTTTTAAAATGCATTTATTTGTTTGATTTCACAGTAATTTGCATAAAAAAATGTTAAAATAAATGTATGAAGAAAATAAGTTAGGGAGAATATGGGAAATTATTAATGTAACAAAGTCACATTTTATCAAATAATTAATGCCTAAATGTATTTTTTATTATTTTCGAATAGCCCCATTATTTGCATAAATGTTAAAATAAATGCATAAAGAAAATCATACATTAATAAAGACATTTGGTAAATAAATAGAGGAGCTTATGCAGAAAAATAATTAATTAAATACATTAAAGAAAATGTGAAAATAAAAATATACAACCAATAAAATTAAACAGAAATAAAAAAAATAAGAAAAACCAAAAAGTTAATGAATCTTGAAAAATGCAAATAATTCAAAAATGCAAATGCAAATAATAAACAAAATGTATTAAATACATTAAAGAAAATGTTAAAACAAATGTAAAAAATAAAGAAGAAATAAGTAAATTAAAAAATGACACTTAAATTAATTTTTAATCGTTTTTTAACACCCCCTCATTTGCATGAAATAAATAAATAAAATCTTACATAAATACATCATTTTGATTTTAAATAAACCATTTTAAATAAATAGGGGAGAAAATGCAAAAAATAATTAATTAAAATGTAAAAAAAACAAATAAAATTAAAAAGAAGAAAAACCAAACAGTTAATAAATGTAAAAAAAATAATTACAATAAATAAATAAATCGAAATAAATAGAAGTATTGTAATCCCATAATTACTAAATTAAAAATTAATTTTTTGTCACTTTTCTAACAAATAACTCTAAATGTTTATTTAATATTATTTTTGTATATGTAATGACATTTATTTATGAATTTTTTATTTTTTAATTTAGAGTGTTTCTTTCCTTATTCCTTCTAGATGCATTCTGAATAAAACATTTTTAATTTTACATTTATTTATTATTTTTTTCTGAATGAATTCAGGGTCTCGTGCAGAGATTTCTCGGGCAACTCCCTTTTTTTTTTCTTTTTTTTTTTGTCGTCTCCATGGTAATGTAACAGTTTCCCAGCGTGCACCGCGGCGGAGCTTCTATTGCTCTCCGGGACAGAAAATAAATTCATGAGCTGAAAATCACAAGCAGCGACAGAGAAAAGCTTCAGTCAGCACTTTTATAATAAACACGCTATGATTTATTATGATTGATTGTTTCAGGCTGCACAGAAACAACAAACACAACAAACACAATAAACACAATAAACTCAATAAAGAGAATAAACTCAATAAAGAGAATAAAGAGAATAAAGAGAATAAAGTCTATGTGTTGATGTAGTTTGTGTGTTTGTCTCTGTGAGTCCTGCAGGACGGAGACAGACAGTAAAACCACATTAATGTCTCTTTAGTTTATATATAATAAATAATAATAATAATAAAATAAACCTCCTCTCACCTTTGGCCGCGTGCTCCTTCTCCTCTCTGCTCCTCGTCCTCCCGCTCATCGACTCAGAGACCCAGAGATCAAAGTTCACAAGACAAAATAAAATAAAAATAAAAATATCACTCTGTCCTCCTCCTGGTCCTCCTGGTCCTCCTGGTCCTCCTGCTCCTCAGTCTGCTCCGTGTGGAGGAGGAGCCGCTGCGGAGCGCTCCGACACATGCACACGGGCACGCGCAAATACTACACGCGCACGCGCATAGAGTAACAAAGAAAGATGTCACAGATACACAGAGAAGGAGGGAGGGAAGAAGAGAGGGAGGGAGGAAGAAGAGAGGAAGGAAGGAGGGAAGGAAGGAGGGAGGAAAGGAGGGAGGAGGGAAAACGAGAGGAAGGAAGGAAGGAAGGAAGGAAGGGAGGGAGGAAATAGGGAAGGAATAAGGGAAGGAAATAAGTAAGTAAGTAAGAAGGAAGGAAGGAAGGAAGAAGGGAAGAAGGGATGGAGGGAAGGAAGGAAGGAGGGAATAAGGGAAGGAAATAAGTAAGTAAGTAAGTAAGTAAGTAAGAAGGAAGGAAGGGAGGAGGGAAGAAGGGACTGAGGGAAGGAAGGAAGGAGGGAGGGACCGTAGGAGGGTGCGAGTAAGGAAGAAAAGAGGGAGGGAGCGAGAAAAGAAGGGGGGAGGGAATGAGGAAATGAGGGAAGGAAGGAAGGAAGGAAGGAAGGAAGGAAGGAAGGAAGCTCATTCACAGAGACAAAGAAATATGTCGGATAATAAAATGTTTCCTCAGAATCTCTTTAATATTTACAGACTTTGATAAAACTCTTTGTTAAATGATTTAATGGTTTTATTAAAGTGAATAAATTATGCTTCATTAAAATAGAAACCTGTTGGTTGGAGGGAGGAAAATACAAACTGGGTTTTATTGTACAAACTGAAGACCTTTCATAGGAATGAATGGAGTCCCGTGGTTATTACAACACCCTGTGTGTAATTATTAAGGTTATTAACGACTTTAATCTGGGAGGAGTTCCTCAGGGAACTGATCCAAGGACACCACGATTAATGCTGATCAGCTGCTGAGTCAGCGCTCACACTGTCACTGATCGATCCATAATCAATACGCTGCAAAATCACTTTTTACTGAAACACTCAGAGAGAAACACGTGAAACACTGAGAGGAACTAAACATTTATATTATTATATTATTATATTAGACAGATTCACGATTATTGTTTCTATAAAACACCAGAATACAAACTGGACAAACAGCTAATATTTACTGTTTATTACTAGGGAAGGAGGGAAGGAAGGAAGGAAGGAAGGAAGGAAGGAAGGAAGGAAGGAAGGAATTAGGGAGGGAGCGAGGAAGGAGGGAAGGAAGAAAGGATGTGATGGTGATAAACAGTGAGAGTCTATAAACATTTATATGAAGCAGTTTGAGGATTATTGTTGTGATAAAACATCAGAATGTTTTAGAATGACTTTACGCCACATCATATATACATATATATATATGATATGATATATATGTATATATATATATTCGTATGTGTATTACGGTCCGAGATGTGTGTATATATATATATATATATATATATATGTGTATGTATATATATATGTATATATATATATGTATATATATATATATATATGTATATATGTATATATATATATATGTATGTATATATATATATGTATATATCTCGGACAGTAATACACATACGAATATATATATACATATATATGTATATATATATATTCGTATGTGTATTACTGTCCGAGATGTACGGTGGAGCCAGGTTGTGAAGCTCTTTGAAGGTGATGAGGAGTATTTTGAAGTTGATCTGGTGTTTTATTGGAGGCCAGTGGATTCTTGCAGGATGGGGGTGATGTGGTGATGGTGGGAGTCGGGTTATGATGCAGAGTTCTGGAGGAGCTGCAGGTTCTGGAGGGTTTTGTTGGGGACACCAGGAGCAGGGAGGTGCAGTAGTCAATCCAGGAGGTGACGAGGCTGTGGACGAGGATGGCAGTGGTGTGTGGAGGGAGAGAGGGACGGAGACGAGAGATGTTGCGTAGGTGGAAGTATGCAGACCGGGTTAAGTTACTGATGTGTGAGTGAAAAGAGAGAGTACTGTCGAGGATGACACCCAGACTCTTTACCTGAGGGGAGGGAGGGACGGTGGAGGTGTTGATGGAGATGGAGGAGCTGTTAGATCTGGAGAGAGTGGAGGAGGTGCCTACACAGCAAAATCTGGAGTGTGAATTCAACTCACAGAGTGTTAAATTTAACACTTTTTCTGAGTTTATATAGTTCTCACGGATTCTGAGTTAAAATTACACTTTGAAAAGTGTTAATATTTTAACTCTTTAATAGTGTTAAATATTTGACACCCTTGGTGTTGTTTTATGACACCACATAGGTGCACTTTTAACTTGAAATTTTGTCATTCCCTTTCACTGAGCGTTAATTTTTAACATTCATTGTGTGACTTTGGCACATTAAAGTGTACTTTTAACCCTAAAATCATGTTATTTCATTTCACTAATGTGATAATTAACATTCATTGTTTTGTTTTACGATACATTAAAAGTGCATTCTGTCTTTAGCCGAACATACATGTCACAAAATCTGAAAAAAAAACCTGAATCTAACTCAGGTGGCAGAGCTTTTTGATCACTACAAGTGTTAAAACAACTCCAAAATCAACACTCACCAACTCAAAATTATTAACACTGAAAAAACAACATTACAGATTTTGCTGTGTACCAGGAGGACTTCAGTTTTAGAGCTGTTAAGTTTGAGGAAGTTGGAGGAGAACCAAGAATGGATTTCTTGCAGACAGAGGGTACGGGAGGTCGGTGGAAGGGATGAGGAGGGTTTGGTAGAGAGGTAGAGCTGGGTGTCATCCGCGTAGCAGTGGAAAAGTATGTTGTGTTTGCGGAAAATCTGACCGAGAGGGAGTAAGTAGATAATGAAGAGGAGGGGCCCCAGGACAGATCCCTGGGGCACACCGGCAGGAACAGGGAAAGTGTGGGACTTGTGGGATTTCAGGTGGATGAATTGTGTGCGGCAGGAAAGGTAAGAAGTGAACCAGGCGAGGGGAGTGGGTGATGCCTATGGATGAACGTCTGTCCAGGAGGGTGTTGAGTGAGATGGAGAAGGATGAGTATGGAGAGGAAACCAGAATCAGAGGCTATAGAAGCTCATTGTGGTTTTGAGGAGTGCTGTTTCGGTGCTGTGGACAGAAACCGGATTGAAACTGCTCGTAGATATTGTTGGTGGTGAGGTGGTTGTGTAGTTGAGAGGCAACAGATTTTTCTAAAATGTTTATTTCGGAAATGTTTTTTATGTTGATAACCCACGAGTCTCCTCTTTACTGACATGCCCACTTTATGCTGATAACAGTCAGTGTTTCTCCTGTAGTAAATGTGTTGTTGTGTCCTCTTGTGTGTGGGTCTTTGTGCATCCTGGGGTCCTAAACAGTCTGTGAGCTGCATAAATCAGGTCTGAGTGTAAAGCTGAGACTCTTGTGGATCCAATGAGCCCAAAGTTCTTCATGTTGATGATGTTAGTGAGAGAAACTAGAGACCTGGAGCATCCAGACTAGAGACCTGGAGCATTCAGAGACTAGAGACCTGGAGCATTCAGACTAGAGACCTGGAGCATCCAGACTAGAGACCTGGAGCATCCAGACTAGAGACCTGGAGCATCCAGACTAGAGACCTGGAGCATTCAGACTAGAGACCTGGAGCATTCAGAGACTAGAGACCTGGAGCATTCAGAGACTAGAGACCTGGTGCATCCAGACTAGAGACCTGGAGCATTCAGACTAGAGACCTGGAGCATCCAGACTAGAGACCTGGAGCATCCAGAGACTAGAGACCTGGTGCATCCAGACTAGAGACTTGGAGCATCCAGACTAGAGACCTGGAGCATTCAGACTAGAGACCTGGAGCATCCAGACTAGAGACCTGGAGCATTCAGACTAGAGACCTGGAGCATCCAGAGACTAGAGACCTGGTGCATCCAGACTAGAGACTTGGAGCATCCAGACTAGAGACCTGGAGCATCCAGACTAGAGACCTGGAGCATCCAGACTAGAGACCTGGAGCATCCAGACTAGAGACCTGGAGCATCCAGACTAGAGACCTGGAGCATCCAGAGGACGGATGGCTGAGACTCGAGTCACTAGAAACCAAGTCAGACTCTAGTTCGGTAACAATAATGTTTGAGGTTAATGGAATGAGACAGTTCAGGTGTTTAATTAAACTCGGAGTATCGTCATTATGTTTCAGATCTATAAACCCTCAGGTACAGACAGTCACTCTGTCATAATTATATCTAAATATATCTAAAGTAATAATTGCGGCGTGAGGTCATCTGTTGGCGAGGGACACGATGTCCTCACGAGTCATGCTGTGTTCTTACACAGACTGGGGGAGGACAGGCCTGTATTGATTAGTCAGAGGCTGATGTGGAGATAAACCATCAGGTTATTGACTCGATCCCCGAGTCCTCCTCCCTGCAGCTCCTCTGTGTTTACAGCAGCAAACAGGAAGATAAACATAAAAACAAGACGAAGTAAAGATGTTAAATGTTGCCACATAAAGAAAATCACTGAAAAACTAAAAGAAATCTAAAAACGGTGTTAATTTTAACCATCGTTTTACTTGATTTGTGCCGAAAATAAACTTCTATTATTTAATATTCATAGAAAACTTGTGTAATTATCTCTCTCTCTCTCTCTCTCTCTCTCTCTCTCTCCATCTCTCTCTCTCCCGCTCTCTCTCTCTCCCTCTCTCTCTCTCTCTCTCTTGCTCTCTCTCTCTCCCTCTCTCTCTCTCTCTCTTGCTCTCTCTCTCTCTCCCTCTCTCTCTCTCTCTCTCTCCCTCTCTCTCTCTCTCTCTCTCCCTCTCTCTCCCTCTCTCTCTCTCTCTCTCTCTCTCTCCCCCCCCCCCCCCCCCCCCCCCCCCCCCCTCTCTCTCTCTCCCTCCATCAGGAGGTGGAGCAGCTCGTCTAATCATCAGTTTGTCTCTGAGGACTTTTAATCATCATGTCATTATCGTCTCTTCTCTAAATGGCGTTTAGTGGATTAGGGGACATTTGTCCATCAGTCATCTGGTGACACAGTTGGTCTGTTTGTCTTTTAATCAGCAGTTTACATGCAAAGATTACACAGAGAGATACTGGATGTTACTGATGAAGGCAGATTCCACCCAAACGTTAACGGTTAATAGTTATTAGATGAATGAAACTCCAAACTTCTGACTTGTTTTTTAAGGTACAATTAGTATCAAACTATCAGTCTGACAGTATTTTACGTCTTTTTTTTTTTTCACATCTTATGTGATATTACGTCTTTTTAAAAACTTTACATCTTTTTTGGTCATTTTACGTCCAGCAGCAGAGTTCTCTTCTTTGTCCACCAGAGTTGGTTTGCCAACAGAAACCAGACAAACAGCAGAGTTCCTCTAGAGCAGCTATTCTCAACCTTGGGGTCCGGACCCCAATTGGGGTCGCGAGATGATTTCTGGGGGTCGCCAAATCATTTTGGAAGTCAGCTCTGTCTCCACTGTGTTAAAGTGTTCATGTGTTAATGTGTTTTAGTCTTTTTGGTCACTTCATGGTTTTTTTTGGTCATTTTGTGTCTTTTTTGCGTCTTTTTTAGATCATTTTGTGGTCAATTTGTGTGTTTTTTGGTCATTTTGTTTCCTTTTTCTGGTCATTTTCTGTCTTTTTTTAGTTAATTTGTGTCTTTTTGGTCATTTTGTTTCTTTTTTGGGTGATTTTGTGTCTTTTTTTTGGTAATTTTGTATCTTTTTGGGTCATTCTGTGTCTTTTTTGATCAATTTGTGTCTTTTTTGGTCATTTTGTTTCCTTTTTTTGGTAATTTTGTTTCTTTTTTGGGTGATCTGAACTGTGTGTGTGAGATTGTGTTCAGTGAGTGGGGGTCGCGGTCAACATGCATGTTAAATTGGGGGTCGCCACTCAAAAAGGTTGAGAACTACTGCTCTAGAGAACCCACGGATCAGAGGAACGCTGTCGGTTTATTTAAGGTCAAGTTGGTACCACTCATGAGTACGAGGTTCCTCACAAACGTACGTGATCATGTGTGTGTGTGTGTGTGTGTGTGTGTGTGTGTGTGTGTGTGTGTGTGTGTGTGTGTGTGTGTGTGTTGAAACCATCCAGTAAGCCATTCTGCTGCAAAAGCTGCTTATCAGACAAGACTCATCATTACAAACAACAAGTGTTCAACAGCTGGTACTGGTACCACCCACACACACACACACACACACACACACACACACTCACACACACACACACACACACACACACTCACACACACACACACACACACACACACACACACACACACACACAGTGCCCATGACTGGCCTTCCTTCTCGTCACTGGTCAATATTTGATGTTGCTCAATTTCTCCCCCAGTATCAGAATAAAACCATCAGCTTTACAAACGCTGTCACTTCAAATAAACGTCACACACACACACACACACACACACACACACACACACACACACACACTGCCCCCAGGTGAGTAAACAGTGTTTCTGTACTTTGGATGGTCTCTCTCTGGTTTTGAGGACATTTCAGCGACATCATGGTTGGAGTTGGTTTCCTGACTGTTGTTGCTGCTCTGCTGCTGCAGGTGAGCGGCCTGCCCGCCGGAGCGCCGCAGGGACGCACAGGTAACTGACCACAGACCAGGTAACTGACCACAGACCAGGTAACTGACCACTGACCAGGTCACAGACCAGGTAACTGACCACAGACCAGGTAACTGACCAGGTAACTGACCGTAGAGCAGGGACACACTGAGGAGGTCGGGGACATTTTTGTGGATTCTTGATGTTATTCAGCACCAAATGTATGAATCAACTGGTATCAACCACAAAAATTGCTGCAACAACTTCTGAGACAAAGTTGAAGATGAGACTTCAGAAGGCCAAACATGAATGTTGAACCATTGGGCGAACAAGAAGGGTTAACTGTTAAATATATAAATAAACTGGACGTGCTGTGCAAAAGTTGTTCGTTTTACATATTATTTTGATTTTGGTCTTTTTGTGTTAATTTTCTGTCTTTTTTTGGGGTCATTTGATATCTTTTTTTGTTAATTTTACATTTTTTTTTGTTTCATGTCTTTTGTGTTCATATTGCATCTTTTTTTTTTCATTTTACCTATTTTTTACCTATGTCTTTTCTTAAATTTCACGTCTTTTTCTATTTGACATCTTTTGTGGTCATTTTATGTCGTATTTTGCGTCTTAATTTTACAATATTTTTTGTCCATTTTATATCTTTTTGGGCCTTTTGCACATTTGTTGGGCCTTTTATGTCTTTTATGTTAATTTTTAGTCTTTTCTTTGGTTGTTTCACATCTTTTGTCATATTACATCGTTTTTTAAATTTTACATCTTTTTTGGGTAATTTTACTTATTTTTGGTTCATTTCATGTCTTTTCTTAAATTGTACGTCTTTTTGTTCAATTTAAATGTTTTTCTGTTTATTTTTCTTAATATTTTTGAGTCGTTTCACATGTTTTGTGGTCATTTTGCGTCTCCGTCCTCTCCAGGATCAGTGTTTGTGTCCCGGCGGGCGGCCGACACGGTGCTGCGCCGCCTCCGCCGCTACAACAGCCCGCTGGAGGAGGTGCTTCACAAAGACAACCTGGAGAGGGAGTGCATGGAGGAGACCTGCTCCATGGAGGAGGCGCGGGAGTGGTTCGAGGACAACGACAAAACTGTGAGTCAAACTTTTATTCTCTCAACTCCGAACCTTTAAACGTTTCTCCTTAACGTCCACGTTTCTCTTGCAGATGGCGTTCTGGGCCGGCTACATCGGTAAGATCTCCTCTTTACTGACATGCCCACTTTATGCTGATAACCAACAAGTCTCCTCTTTACTGACATGCCCACTTTATGCTGATAACCCACGAGTCTCCTCTTTACTGACATGCCCACTTTATGTTGATAACCCACGAGTCTCTTCTTTACTGACATGCCCACTTTATGTTGATAACCCACGAGTCTCCTCTTTACTGACATGCCCACTTTATGCTGATAACCCACGAGTCTCCTCTTTACTGACATGCCCACTTTATGTTGATAACCCACGAGTCTCCTCTTTACTGACATGCCCACTTTATGTTGATAACCCACGAGTCTCCTCTTTACTGACATGCCCACTTTATGCTGATAACCCACGAGTCTCCTCTTTACTGACATGCCCACTTTATGTTGATAACCCACGAGTCTCCTCTTTACTGACATGCCCACTTTATGTTGATAACCCACGAGTCTCCTCTTTACTGACATGCCCACTTTATGTTGATAACCCACGAGTCTCTTCTTTACCGACATGCCCACTTTATGTTGATAACCCACGAGTCTCCTCTTTACTGACATGCCCACTTTATGCTGATAACCCACGAGTGTTTTGTTGTGGTGTGCAGATGGCGACCAGTGTCAGCCGCCGCCGTGTCAGAACGGAGGTGTGTGTGAGGACGGCGTCAGCTCGTATACCTGTCTGTGTCAGACCAACTTTGGTGGCAAGAACTGTGAGATCGGTGAGTGAGACGGACTAGATGTGATTTTTTTATTCTCGTAAATTTGTGATTTTTTTCATCCTAAGTTTGTGTTTTTTTCGTGTTAAATGTGTAATTTTTTTCTCTTGAAGTTGTGATTTTTTTTTGTGACAAATTTGTGATTTTTTTTCGGCACAAATCTGTGTTTTTTCACTGTAAAAAAGTAGCAGCAGAGCTCAGATGATTAACAACAACACTCTTGTTTTCCAGAGGTGTACAAACAGTGTCAGGTCAACAACGGCGGGTGTTCCCATTTCTGCGCGATGGCGGCGAACATCCCCGTGTGTAAGTGTGCAGTCGGTTATAAACTCGGAGCGAACAAGAGGAGCTGTGAACCCACAGGTACAATAAATCATCAACGTCATCTTTATTTGTGTTTATGTGAAATGTGCATCTTTGGACTGTATTTGTAGACAGAAACCACCAGAATTTAACCTTCCTCTTGTGTTAGAGTCGCCATCGACCCGTTTTAGGTTTTAAATGCATAAAACTACCACACAACTTTTGCGTAATGTGTCAAGGCTTCTAGACTTTGTGAGGAACCTCTATTAGTCTTTTATGTGAATTTTTAGTCTTTTCTTTGGTTGTTTCAAATCTTTTGTGGTCATATTATGAAACAAAATTAAACAAAAAATCAATTTCACTAAATTATAAAATGCCCTGGGGAAATTATTAAAACATTTGTGTTGTTTCAGATAGGAAATAAGATTATAAAACTATATTTAGTGAAATATAAACAGGTCAAAGTTGACTCGTAACACCATAGATGTAACTATTAATATTAAAATAAAACATTTACTGAAGATGTCTTCTAATACCCCTCAGTAATAGTCAGGTCAGATAACAACCTTTTATTTTATATAATTCTCTTGAGGTTAATTTTACTATTTTCTTTTCTTGGAAATAAAGGGTATGCTGCCAAAAAGGCCGATAAGTGAGAGGGACTAGATGTTGATTTTTTTCTGGTAAATTTGTGATTTTTTTTTTCTGTGTGAATTTATGTGTTTTTTCTCTCGTAAATTTTAGATTTTTTTCATCATCAATTTGTGATTTTTATTTCCTCTTAAATTTGTATTTTTTTCCATCATAAATTTGTGATTTTTTCGTGATGTGTGATTTTTTTTCGTCATAAATTTGTAATTTTTTTGTGATACATTTGTGATTTTTTTGTGATAAATTTGTGATTTTTTTTCGTCACAAATTTGTGTTTTTTCCCTCTTGAATTGGTGATTTTTCCCCCCGCAATTTTGTATTTTTTTCACCTACATTTTTTGTTGTATATTTATAATTTATATATAAATAAAATATTAAAATAAAATATTAAAAACATTTTTTTTCATGTGTAAGGAAGCCTACCAAGGTCACCAAGAGGTAAGAAACAAACTGGTTGATAAATAATTGTTTTAGGGTATTTTATGGATCATTTAAGGGTCAAAACCAACCCGTTAACATAAGAGATAGTAACAGAAAGCTGACAGAAGAGGAAGGTTAAACAGCATTTGGTTGATTCTGCCGATCATGTAAAACTCGTCGCTTCCATCTCAAATGGACAAAATATCAAAATTCTGCAGGAGAACAGCCCAGAACTGAAACATGTCCTCTTTCCTCCGTCCTCAGAGGAGTTCAGCTGTGGTCGCGTGTTGCCGCCGTCCGCCGCCGGCAGGTCGTTCTTCACGCCGCACTCATCCAACGCCACGCATCGCTCCGAGGGGAAACTCAACTCCAGCGACGCCCCGGACGACTACGTCAACTACGAAGACATGACAGAGTTTTACGACGACCTCGACCTCCACGCGAATGATTCGGACTCGTCCAACGTGTCGGAGGCCTCCGGCGTGAGGAGACGGTCGGCGAGGTCGGACTCGGGGTCGTCGTTAACGACCACGGAGGAAAAGCAGCTGCCCTCCTGGGCGTTCTTCGCCACGCAGCCCACCATCACCGCAGAGAAGAAACACGACGAGAGGATCGTGGGCGGCAGCGAGGTCGTTCCTGGAGAGATCCCCTGGCAGGTAAAGAGACGGGAGCAGTTTTGTTTCAGAGGCCAGGGAGGGAAGAGCTGATATGAAATAAGATCAAAGGAATTCATCGTTACCATGTCGTGATGTCATGTCGGGAAGCAAAGCTAGGCTACAATTTAATGAGTTATACACTAGTATGGGGTCCCCTGACCTCTGACCTCAAGTTATCTGAATGAAAATGGGATCTATATATCCACCATCTCTTTACTGACATGCCCACTTTATGTTGATAACCCACGAGTCTCCTCTTTACTGACATGTCCACTTTATGTTGATAACCCTCGAGTCTCCTCTTTACTGACATGCCCACTTTATGCTGATAACCCACGAGTCTCCTCTTTACTGACATGTCCACTTTATGTTGATAACCCACGAGTCTCCTCTTTAACCCTCGAGTCTCCTCTTTACTGACATGCCCACTTTATGCTGATAACCCACGAGTCTCCTCTTTACTGACATGTCCACTTTATGTTGATAACCCACGAGTCTCCTCTTTACTGACATGCCCACTTTATGTTAATAACCCACGAGTCTCCTCTTTACTGACATGCCCACTTTATGCTGATAACCCACGAGTCTCCTCTTTACTGACATGCCCACTTTATGCTGATAACCCACGAGTCTCCTCTTTACCGACATGCCCACTTTATGATTTACCCCTTTTTACATTTTTGACGCTCGTTGCGCGAGGTATCCTAAAACTGTTAGAGATAAAACCCTACATTAATTATTAAACTGAATTTGAAACCTTCTAAATGCAACAATTAAATAAATCTAAAATAGTTGAATAACATTAAAATGTTCAGTCAGGAAAACATTATTTTCACATCACCAAGTTGATCTGTTTATAATTTTAAGCCCACTTTATCAAAAAAAAAAACACTGATATGCCACATGTAAGACTTTTGTCTTTATTACAAAACTCAAACAAACATTTCTGACATTTAAGCCACGCCCACAAACCTGCCCCACCCTTCACAATAAAAGCCCTTTAATACATGAACAGTGCAAATGCCATAAAGTTAATTAGTTTAATGACAAATATGAAGCAGAACATGGAAGTTAAAATCTGTTAATTAATATAGTCTGACTTTTTTTATTTTTTTATTTTTTTTGTTTTGTTACAGTATTCTTCAAAAGCTTAATGGTCTTGATTGTCAAATGAATGTAAAGTCTATGTAAAAATACAAAATACACATCATATTGCTGAATGTAAAATAAATGAAACTTTCTGTTTTCTTACAGTTAAACTTGCAAATATATATATATATTTTAAAGAAATCGTAAAAAACTGTAACAGTCACTGTCGAATTAAAGTAAAAACACTTTAGTTATTCTACAGAATTATATATTTTAAATACAGATATGAACTGTTTATTATCTGTGTTTTTAAAATGAATTATCAGTAAAATAACTTTTTTGTTATTTGACAGTATTTTTCACTCTTGAACACCAATAAAACAAACAAAAAAACATTCAATGAAGATAAAGTTTTACAGAGAATTCACTATACAGATTTGATCAATAAACAAACAGGAAACCACAGAGACGCCTGCCAGTCACAGAGTGATTGACAGCTCTTTGATCTGAGGAGAAACAAACATGAGGAGGACAACATGGTCACATGTTCCTCAAAGACTTCAGACGATGCTGATCGTCTATTCCTGTTGTCCTGCAGACACAGAGACCTTCACTGGTAAAACCTGCAGTGGGGGATCATCATAATTGGAAAAACATGGAAACATCCTCTCAGTGAAAGTGTGTGTGAAGGTGTGTATGTGTGTGTTAGTGTCAGCATCAGAGAACGACAGCGTTCCTCTGTTCCAGTCCAGATTCACTCTGATCCTCTGAGACTTCTTCTGCACTACGAGATCAGTTCCTCTATCTGATGGTGAATATGAGAAGTATTTATCTATAAAGAACCCTATTCTCCATAATCCAGACTCTATGCCTCCTCTCCTCTGGACAGACTCTGCTAACACACCCAGACACCACTCTATATTGTCTCCAACCTGGACCTCCCAGCTGTGAGTCCCTGAGTTAAAGCCCTCAGAGCCCAGAACAGAGCAGGAATCATCAATCCTCTCTGGATTATCAGGAAGCAGCTGGAACTCTTCTCCTCTTCTCAGACTGGTCAGATCTTCAGACAGGATGAGGAATGAACCAGCAGTGTTTGGGTCCAGAACAACAGGCCTGTAGGAGACCATGTCCTTCATCTTGTTCCAGATGTTGAAGGCCAGGTTGCCCAGGTGTTTGGCCTGGTCTATCAGAGCTCCTGAGGGCAGCTGTGGATCCTCCAGCAGGGGGCGCTGCTGGACTCTTTCCACTGCAGCCTTGTAGTTGTGCAGGAATGAGACGTGTTCAGCTCTCAGCTCGTCCTCTGTGGCTCTGACTGTGTCTGAAAGAGCTGCTATCTCTCTGCTCAGAGCCTCCATCTTCTCCTTCATCATCTGACTCTTCTGCTCCTCTTCCTCCCTCAGTGCAGCCATCCTGGCCTCCTCTTCCTCTTCTAGAAACTGGTGAAGCTTCTTAAACTGCTCCTTAATCTGCGTCTCTGTGCATCGGGCCTGGTCCTGAATGTGTTCTGCTGTTCGATCAAACTTCACTTTGACTTCTTTAAAAACCTTTAACTTCTTCTTTAAAGGCTCCAGAGTTTCCTGAAGTTCCTTCTTGTGTTGTTGTGCAGCTTCATCAATGGATTTGAATCTGTGGTTGGTGTGTTTTTCTGAGTCTCTGCAGACGAGACACACTGGCTGCTGATGGTCCAGACAGAAGAGTTTGAGTTTCTCAGAGTGCAGACTGCAGAGAGCCTCTGAAGCTCTCTGATCTCTCTCCAGTAAGAAACTCTCACACAGCTTCTTTAACGCCAGGTTACAAGGTGGATGACTCTTTGAAGATCTTCTCTTACAGACCGGACACTCTCTGGTTGGTTTCTCTCTCCACCACCTCTGCAGACAGTCTCTACAGAAGCTGTGGCTGCATGACAGGACGACAGGATCTTTAAAGATGTCGTGGCAGACAGAACAGCAGAGATTGTCCTCTAATCTGGAAGCCATTTAGTCTCTGAGTGAAGCTGAAAACACAGCAGACAAACAGCTCAGCCACTTCCTGTTCTCTCAAAGTTACTTTACTTTCCTGTAAAACTGTCGTTCAGTTTGTGGATTCAGCAGCTGGTGAAGTGGAGCTGTTCCAGTATTCCCAGTAATCTCCTGAAGTCGTCCTCTTTCAGTCAAAGTGGAGGTTTTAGTCTGAAGCTGAATCTTATCGTCCGTCTCTCAGAGAGTGTGTGTCGTTGTCTCAGTGAGTCAGAATAACAGCCTGTTACCTGGTTTGTCTCAGGTGAGTCAGCTGAGGGGCGGAGCTTTAACACAACAGTTGATCAGGTTGAGCCTCATTCCAAACTGGTGAATAACTGAGCTGCAGATCTCTGTTCTGTGTTTCCCAAAGAGTCTCTTCACTGACATGCTGTAACCTGCAGTAAATGTGTTGTTGTGTCCTCTTTGTGCATCCTGGGGTCCTAAACAGTCTGTGAGCTGCATAAATGGGGTCTGAACATCAAGTTTCCTTTTCTGAAGCTTCTTAACCCTCTGAGCCACAATGAGCCACGTCAAGCCTAGTTTCTCACTGCAATATATACAATCTACATAAATCTATAAGTCCTGCAGCTCTGTGGAATCAGCACAATCAGTTAGAATGACAGAAATCAGAAAAAAACAGTGACATTTCTCTGATAAGTGATTTTTAAATAACTAATGAAACTGAATTTATATATAAACACCTTTCCAAGTGCCCACACGTGTCCTGAATGTTACAACAAACAACACAAAATGACCAAAAACATTGTAAAATGACCAAAAAAAGACGTAAAATGACTAAAACCAGTTTTTATCCACATATTGTACATATTGAAGTATTGTCATGTTTCCAGCCTCTCCTGTCCTCTCCTCTCAGCTCTGTGTAAAAAATGGGGTCTGAGTGTAAAACTGAGACTCTTGTGGACTCAATGAGCCCAAAGTTCTTCATGTTGATGATGTTAGTGAGAGAAACTTGAGCTCAGGATGGATCAAGGCTTTCCACTCTAGATTCACAATAAGGGGGTTAGTGTTAGTGCTGCGGGTCACAAAATACACAAATCTTCTGACTGGTTGTGTTGTCAGGTGGCCCTGATGTCCCACTCGGCGTCCCTGCAGCGAGCCATGCCGTTCTGTGGAGGATCTCTGCTCAGTGATCTCTGGGTCATCACGGCCGCTCACTGTCTCACCAACCCAGTGGTCATCCAGCGAGGTTTCTTCATCAGAGCGGGTAGGAAACATTCATGTTCTCAGTCTCTGATCCAGAACTCTGAAGTTAAGACAAACTGCTCTGAATCATTAAAAGTTGTTGCTTTAAAGGATCATGTCAATAAAATAAAATATAAGACCAAGACAAACAAGATCAGCAAGATCATTTTAAAGTATTCAGAATATGTCGCTTAATTTGAGTCTTTTAATGGATAAGGTTACATATATATATATATATATATATATATATATATATATATATATATATATATATATTCCAGATATGTTATTTATTTAATTCTTTATTTAGCAGGGTTTTTCTTTTTTACAATATTATTTGATTGCTTAATGGTCTTGAATGTTAAATTACAGTGAATTTTATGTAGAAAAATAAATTATTAATTGATTGCTAAAAAAATGTGAAAAGAAATTGTACAATAAAAAGAAAAAGTTTCCGAACATTTGAAATAACAGTTAACAATAAATCAATAAAACAATGCGGAATATTATTTATTTTTTTTTACTTTAAAACTACCTTTTAAAATCTTTTTACTATTATTTTTTAAAACATTTTTTACATTAAAGTTTTACTACATTTCACATTCATGTATTTTTGTATATATATAATTCACTGTATTTTAACATTAACCCTTTAATGCATAGAGTTCACTACAGTGTACAGCTGTTAAAAAGTGCTTTTTCTCTATATATGCCTGCAATTTTGGGCACTGCTGCATATAGTCCACACTAGTGGAAGCTAATGCATCATCCCATACAAAAAATCCCATTGGTTGATCATTGCAATGGGGAAAAAGTAGTCAGTGAAACCAAGATGGCCGACAGGCAGGGAGAAAGACCAAACACCTCGGCTATTTCGGTGTCTAGCTTCTATAAAAAGATACCACTGCAGGTAAAAAAAATATAATTACATCAAGTAACATATTATGTAAAGATTTTCCAAGTTTTGATTTTATATTTGGAGGAAATACGGATTAATTGTCTGTCCACTCAATTGTACATCATGCATCACTCGCTATATTTCAACTTCAATGCAATGTCAATTACTACCAACGTTGTTCTTGAAAATAATTCATATCCTACAATGTTTTGGCTGTAGATCAACTTCTTTATGTTTTTTATCATGTAATTTGAGATTTTTTTATACATCCTTATATTTTGTAGAGCTCAAAAGTAGTAGTAGAGCTCATGCTCTCATCAATGGAGGATCACATGAAGATACACACCAGAGGCCGACCCAGTGCCACTCCACCACCGGCTAACAGAGAGCAGTGTCTAAGGCCCCCCTTAGATCTGGTCTGCCCCCAGAAACCACTGGCCCCAGCTCAAGGAAGCAAAAAATGCCAGTAGATGCCAAGATGCTGCATGCACAAAGAACCAAGTAGATCTGCGTGCAGCGTCTTGCAGCTTTGTGCCCCAGATGCTTCGGCAACTATCATAGAAAATAGTCTCAAACATGAGCAACAAGCATGATTTGACAGGAAATATGATACATGCTATAAGACACTATGAGAGAATATGCTCAGTTCAGAGACTTAACAAAAATACAGTATGACATCCCTAAAGATAAATAAAAACACCTAGTGAAAAAATAAGTTTTATGTTTATGTTAACTTTTATATTTATCAATAGAGCTCAAATAGAGAGGCCTACAGAGTAGTGGAGGAACCACCATTCCAACAGAATACCATATTACAACTGTATAACTAGATTACAACTATACCCATATAACTACCATGTTATTACATTGATGTGTTTTACAGTACAAAACGCATGAAGTACACTTGAGTGGACAAATAAATATTTCTTTATAGAATAAAGTTAGAATTTTTTTTTTTAAAACCTTGTTTTTCATCCCTAATGATGTATAAAAATACTTAGTAAAAAAATCCTGATTGAGTTTATCATAATTCATGCATGAGAGGGTTAAAGACCATTAAGCAATTAAATAAAACTGTAAAATTTTTTATTAGTTTACAGATTCAAAATTTTATTTTTTAGTTAATATTTGTAATAAAAGAAATTTACATTTTCTATAGTGTTTAAAATAAGATATAACTTTTTTTAAAATCCCGCAGTAGGGAAATTCACTGCACAGAACAATAAAAACCCTGTAAAACAGTCCAGTAAATGTTTCCTTTGTTTCTATAATCGCCCTGTAGGAGAGCACGACGTGACGCAGGCCGAGGGTCCGGAGCGAGACCACCAGGTGGCGGAGCAGCACATCCACTCCCTGTACAACGACACCGTCTCGCCGTACAACCACGACATCGCGCTGCTGAAGCTCGCCAGCCCCGTGGAGCTGTCCCGCGAGCGCAGCCCCATCTGCCTGGGCCCCAAGGACTTCACGGAGAACCTGGTGAGGGACTCCAGCGTCTCTCTGGTGAGCGGCTGGGGCCAGATCTCCTTCAGGGGCCCCCAGGCCCCCAAGCTGCAGAAGGTGGAGGTGCCCTACGTGGACCGCACCAAGTGCAAGCAGAGCAGCCGCGAGCAGGTGACGCGCTTCATGTTCTGCGCCGGGTACCTGAACAAACACATGGACTCGTGCAAGGGGGACAGCGGGGGGCCGCATGTCACCAACTATAAAGGCACCTGGTTCCTGACGGGCATCGTCAGCTGGGGGGAGGACTGCGCCAAGGACGGCAAGTACGGCATCTACACCCGAGTGTCCCGCTACTACAACTGGCTCAGCCGCACCACAGGACTCCGCATCCCCAACTGACACAAAACATCACGGTTCCTCTTCTGAAGCCTCTTAACGCTCTGAGCCACAATGAGCCACGTCAAACCTCGTTTCTCACTGCAATATATACAATCTACATAAATCTATGAGTCCTGCAGCTCTGTGGAATCAGCACAATCAGAACAACTCAAACAGAACAACACAGTTAGAATGACAGAAATCAGAAAAACTGTTACATTTCTCTGATAAGTGATTTTAAAAAAACTGTAATGAAACCAAATTTATGTATAAACACCTTTCCAAGTGCCCACACGTGTCCTGAATGTTACAACAAACAACACAAAATGACCAAAACATTGTAAAATGACCAAAAAAAGATGTAAAATGACAAAATGGCACAAAATGACTAAAACCAGTTTTTTATCCACATATTGAAGTATTGTCATGTTTCCAGCCTCTCCTGTCCTCTCCTCTCTGCTCTGTGTAAACACTTTATTTTAATGACACACGTAGAATAAAGAGATTCTGACACTAATATCAACATTTAAACACAAGTTTGGGTCACTATTTTATAACAGAAACGTTCGCAACTGATGATCCATTCAAGGACTGTCGGAAAGTTCAAACTCTGTTCAACCAAATATATGGCCGCACACGGGTCACCATTTATTGGGATATCTGTACAGATATAGGATGTTCCCAATATAAAGAGTGCCTTGTTTAGAGGTATCCATACATTTATTTTGGGACATCCTATATCTGTACCAGATATCCCAACATCTACTATTTTATTGTTATTCTTCCCTTCCTGCCCGCTCCCTTTGTCCTTTCGTTCCCGTCACTTGCCAGTGCTGTGACAAATGGTAAAACTGAGTCCCATTCTGGAAACCAGATCCCGAATGAATGTCAGCCTCTATTACGACATGTGTATCTAAACATGATCACAATAACACAATGCTGTACACAACATCAGCTGCTAGTGCACAAACTCTCAATCTGTGGGAAACAACTTGTACAACTGAGTCCAGTTGTACGGCACAAGTTATAACTAAGATTAAGATTAACATGAATTACTTTTATTAATCCCACAATGGGGAAATTCAACCTCTGCATTTAACCCTTCCTTTTTTTTTTTTACACACAAGTGAACACACCATGCAAGGAGCATTAACATTATATCTATATGTTTTTGCAAATGTTTAGTGCAAACGCTTTATTTTTGGACACGTTTTAAATGACACATGTAGAATAAAGACATTCTGACTGAAATCTCAACATTTTAAGACAAGTTCTGGTGACTTTTTATAACTGATGAGCCGTTCAAGGACCGTCAGAAAGTCCAAACTCTAACGATAATGCCTGTTTTTACCGTTTCATTCTACGATAAACAACCTCTTCAATGATAGTTTTGAAAGGAAACATGTTTCAAACCGGCGGAGTTCAGAGGGTTAATGTGGAATCTTATTAAAAGAAAACGTCTCTCTCACTCTCAGTAAAGCCTTGAAAATGGAGAAAATATCTTTAAAAAGAAAATAGGAATATCTCCGTATTTGAATTTTTCTTTAAACAAATTACAAAATCGTACCTTGTAGCTCGTATTTGAATAATAAATGTAATGTTGAGATACTTCAGCAAATATCACACATTCTGAAAACCATCGATACACAAAACAACACTGGAGGAATAAATCACAGCAGTCGTGTTGAGTCAAATTAAATAACCCTGTGCTTTATATTTCTGTAAAATAATCATTATCATCATATACATTATGCGTTATAATACAAGCGTTCACGATGATTCAAAATATTTTTAAAAAGTGCAAAATGAGCAGAAGCAGCAAACAGAGTTATTAAAGATTCAGTGGATCAGTGAGCATTAATTAATGATGTCACACGATGATGATGTCACTCATTAATGAGACTTTGTCACGATGTTGTGAGAATAATTTTTATAGAGACTTACGGAGGATCCAAGCTGCCAAAATAAATTAGAATACTTTAACTTAAATAAATTTGTATGCAAGTAAATGTGCCAAAATTAATATTACAATTAAACACAGGGATTAATTTAATGAATACGAGATACATTCATATTTGTTTGAATTTGCTTCTTTATTATCTTTATTAATTCCCAAATTTATTTACTTCCCCATTATTTTTTATCTGTTATTTTCAGAATTTATTGTTTTATTTACAGATTGATTTACTAATTTTAAAATTGATTTATTTTTGTATTTTTGTTTATTTGTTTTTTTATTTTATTTTCCCCTTTATTTAATTCATAAATCTTATAACACTTTTTGTGTTATTTCTTTATGCATTTCTTCTCTATTAGGCTTCAAGTGATAATAATAAATAATAATAATAATAATAAATAAATGAAAAAAAAAAGAAAGTGTCACAAGAGTGAAAAAAATGAATGGATACATGAAAAAATAAACAAAAAATAAAGATAAAAACATTAAAATTAATAAATACATTCAATAACTTCAGGAAAAAATGCACAGAAAATAAGAAACACAATTTCATAAATAAATAAAAAGGAAATAGAAAAAACAGAGAAATAAGGGAATTATTCCAAATGTAAATAAATAAAATAAATAAATTCATGAAATAATTAAATTAATTTATCAAATTATTAATGTATATATTTGATTGTAATGTTTTTGGTCCATTAAATGGTGTATTCAATTATTTATCAAGAGTTTTAATTTTTTATTTTTATTTAGCAGTTTCTGCCCTCCATAAATTTAATATATACTACAACTATTTAATTCAAGTCACGTTTTTATCAAAGTATTTGTGCCTGTAAAACATATTTACAAAAAAAAAAAATTTTTAGTGCCTACATTTATTCTAATATTATTTTGACAGTAACTTATTTTTTATTCTGGCAGCTTCAGTCCTCCGCAGAGAATCTACCTCAGAGATCAGAAATCAGCTGACAGCTGTGAGTACAGAACATTTAATATTTAGATGACTTGTTCTAAAATCTAAAATTTAGATTTTTACCATTTACATATTGACAGTAAACTGAATGATTCTGTGTGTTCCTGGTGAATCCTCAGCGTGAGACGATTTCATGACAAGAAGTTCTTTAAACTGTTTCAACACTCGGCAGTTTTAAAGAACTTCTTCTCATGAAATCAGCTCCTGATGTCACGTAATCCACAATGTAACTGTAATATTCAGCTGGTAGTTATACTTCTACACTACTCCATTTAAATAAAGCACCAGGCGGTGATCTGTACATGCAGAGCAGCAGAATTATATTAAAAATCAATCAAATCACAGAAAAATCATCATCGGAAAGCAGCAAAAGAAAATAATAAACTGGAGAATTAACTCACTTGGAAATATCTGCAAGTTATGTAGTTAAAGCTCGCCAAGTACGGAGGACCGAACCAGAAAAACCAATAATAAAAAAAATATATAAATAAATTACGCAATAAATAAATACATTCATACACCATTTAATGTAATGAAAATATTATTAAAATTATATTTGTTGGGGGAGTAAATGAACAAATGCATTTTAAAATTAGGAAAGAAATGTAAATACATTTGAAATGACACATTTTGTAATAAATGTTTTCAACAAATGGAAGAAAAATTGAACAGGAAAATAAATAAATAGGGGAATTAATAAAAAAGGTAAATGAATAAAGGAGCACAAAAATGTAAATCTATGTTACATTTTAAATTTAAAATAAATAAAATGAATGAAAAAATGAAAAAAAATGTTAAAAATAATTGAAAAATACAAAAGAAAAAGAAAATGCATGAAGAGTAATTAAATACATTTAAAATAAATGAATAAATAATTGAATAAATAAATAAATAAAAGAGAAATAGGACTAATTAGGGAATAAATGGGATATATATTTAAGTTAGTAAAAAAAAGACCCAAATTAAATCATAAATATCATTTTATGTCATATTTTTTAAAATTAATAATGTATATATTTTATTTTAATATTGTCTTTGGTCCATTAAATGGTGTATTTAATCATTTATGTATTCATCAAGACTTTTATTTATTTTTTAATGTTTTTAATTGAGCGGTTTCGGCCCTCCAGAGCTGCTTTAGGAAAAACAAGTGTTGAATGAAAAGAATTAAAAGCAGAGACAGCAGAAGGTAAAGCAGGAAGAAGCCAGTTATTATCTGAGCTGTTTGGCACATGAACAGTAATGACACGTTACTGTTATATTTCATAAGAAAATAGAAATGAAAAACTGGAACTCTGAAACAAAAAGTCCAAACAATCTGCAGCTTCACTGCTTGATTTCTCTAAAATATAGATGAAGAAAAAGATTTCCTGCTCGTGTGCTTCGTGTGTTCCCGTCTGAAGTTTACATCCTTCTGAGGTCCAACAGTCACAGCAGGAAACAGCTGATGAGTGTGTGTGTGTGTGTGTGTGTGTGTGTGTGTGTGTGTGTGTGTGTGTGTCTCAGCACGTCTCTCCCAGGATCCTGTGCAGGTCTTCAGGTAGAACTCGTCCTTCTTCCCCGCGGCTGATGTTTCTCACCATCCTGTAATCAAACACCGACATCTTGGTTTGAATCTCCACTAAAATGATTATTTACAACCAAATCCAACTTGTACCACATGAGTTATAACTAATATCATTATATCGTGTTTGTTTATAAATGGGGGAATGTAGTTGTGTTTGTTTACAAGAAAGTTTATGTGTTTTGGTGTGACGAGACGAGACAGCAACTCAAACTCTGCACAATCCGTACTAGTCTCTGAGATTTGGATAACATAAAGTTATCGTTGGTTTTAATATTTAGGAAATAGAAAATTAAAGACATTTGTTTTATTAATTCAATACCACCTAATTATCATTTGTTTAACTAGTTATGAAATAGAAGATTAAAGTGTTAAATACATGTTTTTGTTGTTTTTTTAAAGAATGTCTTAAATATGGAGCAAATTTTTGCCATTTTTTTTCAAGTATTTCTCAAATTTAGAGCCCAAAAAATAATACATTTTCTTCATTAAATAAACACATTTTTCTACCCTGTTTTGTTAGAATTTGAAGGTAAATTTGTCATCGACATACAAAGCTGAAAATGCTCCAAAAACATAAAAAAAATCCAAAAGAAACAGAATTACCTGATACATACAAAACTATTAACTATGAGATTAAATCTGGTTTCCAGTATAAATCGCTCAGTCTCGTTATGTTTCACTCATGTGGCTGTGGGGTCGACTGGGACCCCTGCTGGTTTATCGATCCAGTTCAACACAAACCTGAACAAAAGTTACATAAACACAAAACTTTATTTTACCACATCCCCGACAGCTCCTCGTGCAGCAGCTGGATGACATCGCCGCAGTTAAAGATGATGTCATCAGTGCTGGCCATGCTGCTCTCTACCATGACCCGGTACCGACCCGCCACCTGGAACAGACCGACAGCTAGTCTGAAACCTGAACTATAGATCGATAAACAAATAAACAGACAAACACAGGTTCTACTGCCACCAACTTGTCATCCAAGTATTTTGACGTGTGTTTGTGCAGATCTAGTCTGTAAATCTGTTCTGCAGCTCCGCCTCCTGTGCTGTGATTGGTAAATTCTCACCAGGGGGGCGGGCTGATCCTCCTCGTCAGAGTCCGAGATGTTGGAGAGGTCCGTTGCGCCCCAGTCCTCCAGCCCGTCACAGATCGCCACTGAGTGGGCGGGAACAGGCCACGCTGCAGGAGACAACACGGCTGAGGCAACTCACAGTGGTAACACCACACTTTTTATCCATAATATTCATAATATTCATAATATTCAGAGATCTGTTACGTGTATGAGGGCTGCAACAAGTAATCAATGAAGTCAATGAGAACATTTTATTACAAATGTAATAATGTAATACTGTCGAGACATGAGAGTAAAACTGTCAACAGCTGTTCTGCTGATTATGGTGCCAAATAGTTGACAACAACTTTCTTCATTGATTAGCTATGGTCAAGATATGATTTCTGAGCTAACTGTTGTTGGCTAAATCTGCAGCAGATTTCAATACATTTTGAAGGATAAAGTATAATTTAGGTCCAGCTGCTTATTTTTTAACAACAAACCTATGTTTGGATATCTGGTACAGTTATAGGATGTCCCAAAATAAATGTATTGACACCTCAAATCAGGGCACTATTTATGCTGGGAACATAGGATTAGAAATAAATGGTGCCTCACAAGGGGCACCATTTATTGGGCTATCTGGTACAGATATAGGATGTCCTGTTTAGTGCCCGTGACAAATAGTAATAATATTAATAAGTAATAGATTAAAGTTTAATTTAAAAATTAACTCGTGGAGTTATGGTATGGTGTACAGCCACATTAAAATCCAACCAAAGACAGTCTGACTATGAACTGAGGGGCGAATTCACAACAGGATGTGCGGCTTTTGCGGCTGCTGAATTATGCATTTAAGGCAAAAACAAACTGTGTATTTCTCAGTGTACCTCTAACCGTGCTGCCAAGCAAAGTGTGTCTCAGTGCTCCGGCTCTATTTGCATATAATTAAATGAGGTAATATACAAATATTTGGTGCAAAATATGCAAATGAGCCTTAAATGAGCCAATAGGGACCCTCACAGCCCACACAGTAACCTCTCGCATAGTTCTACTTTGTCACTTGGATAATGAATACATGAAATCATGTAAAAAGGAGGCAAACTGCTCAGCTTTAAATCTTTATGGGCTTTATGTCTGCACTGCGATATAATTATGCAATTTCTTGACGCACAATCCATTCATTGTGAATTCGTCCCCTAGTTTCCAAAAACTTCTCAGTGAGTCAAAAGACATTGTGGCCAGTAATTTCTATAAAGACGGAAAGATTTTTCATGACTCACTTCGCCGCGGGGAGTGGACCACGGGGTCAGAGTGGGCGGGGCTTGTGTGCAGAGACTCCTCCCCCTGCCGCCTGTGGGCGTGGCTTGTTGCCGAGGAGCTGTGAGTGACAGGGAGACACGCTGAGCAGCCTCCCACCGACGCTCCGCCCCACGACACACACATCTCTGATGCACTAAAGCTGCATCACCGAGTGGGAACAAGACACGACCACAACAACAACAAACAAACACCAACGACAACAACAACAACATCCACGGTGTCACAAAACGAGCTCATCCACATTCTGTAAATTAAATCAGCATTCCAGTCGGTCACATATATCCAGCGTCTGATTTCAACCGATGTTTGGACACAAACAACGATTCCATCAGACGTCGCTGTAATATATGGAAATATTATTCCACTGCACAGTATTCTGCACACACACACACAGGGCTTTAAATAAACTGCATTTGTTGATAATAAATAGTGCGGCTGTAAGTAGAAGATGGGTGGAGACAAAATTAAAACAAGAGAAAATATTTTCAATATTATTTTGTGTGAACACATTGAAGCCGACCCATCTGCTAAATAAAGCAGAAACACTTTAATTATTTACAAATGCTTCTGTATCGTTCAAAACGTGACTCATCAAAAATCTGTGAAATATGATTCATATGTTTGTCTCATGCTCACATACTTTAACTGTAATTTACTGTAATTTACTGTTAGTGAAAGGATGAAGCTGACATTATTTATCAACACAATGCACACACACACACAGACTCATTCCATAACTTCATCATCCTGCAGTTCATAATGCTGAGTGCTGATACAACAACTTTGATCATCAATTCAGAAATTTAATTCACATAATGAACACGAAAGGAGGGAGCAGGTTGCTGTGGTCACGTGACTCTATTGGAGCGGCGGGATGGATCATAATTTAAATGCTGCTGACGGAAACGGTTATAGAGAAGCTACACTGGCCGGGAAACATCATGGAGAAGGAACACATGAAGAGAAATTGGATGAATCAAGATGATTTCAAATACAAACTGAGACGACTTCTCACCTGATTTATCACCTCATAATAATATCTGGAGGCAACATTCTGGTCTTCTTGTAATAATCTGATGTTAACGTGTAAATAATGGTCCCATTTAGTCTCTTTTTTTTGGGTAATTTTATGTCTGTTTTGGTAATAGTGTGATTTTTTTCTTTAATTTTGTGTCTTTTTTTCGTAATTTTGTGTCTTCTTTTGGTATTTTGTCTATTTTTTTAAATATTTATGGTAATTTGATCTATTTTTTGTTGATACTTTTTTACATTTTTTGGGGGTAATTTTTTCAACATTTTTACATATTTTTTGGGTAATGTTGTCTATTTTTTTAATAATGTTTTTTTTTTTTACATATTTTTCGGTAATTTTGTCTATTTTTTTTAAATATTTTTTATTATTTATTTATTACATATTTTTGGGTCATTTTGTCTAGTTTTTGGATAATTTACCTCTTTTTTGGTTATTTTGTGTCTTTACATTTTACGTCTTTTTTCTCGTCTCCTGGGTGAAGGTCCAAGATGTTTGTTTGTTTTACTAAAGCCTCTCCTGGTTTCAACATAACGCAGAACTCAATGCTTCAAATGTCCACTAACCGATGGGGGACGTCTGCTCAGAAAATAGTGCTTTTATTTTTAGTAGTTGTCGTTCCTGAGCTGGTAACGGTGTAACCGTCAGTGACCTTTGACCATTGTCCCGATTGTGCTTAGTAACACCATTTAGGGGCCCCTGTTGGCCCGGGGGCTCCCACATCGACTCCACTTATGGGTGAGAGATTGAGAGGATTAATAGTGAGTCAACCCACTGGAACACCAGGAGTTTATACAGACACAAAGAGTCATGCTGAGAGAATCACTGTCGCTGTTCAAATTCTCTGGTAAAATGTAAAAATGACCAAAAAAAGAGACAAAATGACCCGCCAAAAAGACAAAAAATGACCCAAAAAGATGCAGAAATGACCACAAAAGACACAAAATTAACCCCAAAAAATAAAAAAAATGTAAAAATGACCCAAAACAGATGTAAAAGTGATCAAAAAAACACAAAATTACAGAAAAAGATGTGAAAAAGACACAAAATTATCATTAAGTCATAAAAGAGGAACAAAAGACAAACTGTGACCAAAAGAGACACAAAGTTACCAAAAAAACCCTGTCCTTATAGTAACTATGCACGCAGCCGTTTAGGGGCCCCTGTTGGTCGGAGATATCTTTTGGCGTGAACTAAATTTCTGCATTGAGATTGAGAGGATTTAAACTGGAACACCAGGAGGTTCATGCCGAAGAGAATCACCTGTCAGAGAGCTGAGAGTCCGACAGCGGCAGAGACGGAGCTTCGTCTGAAAACAAGACAAAACACAGAGACGAGTTACATTTAGGAAAAATAGAATCAAGCAGAAATAAAACGAAACTGTCAAAAACAAAAATCCAATCAGGCATTTAAACAAAAAATGGTAGGCAGCAGATCGATAAAAACCTTGGCGCATCTTCTGCTGGTTGGTGAGAATTTTTCGAATCTCCGTCAGCCAAGAAACTTTAACCTCCAGAGTGGGAGCCTAAACACACACACACACACACACAGATCACAACAGAGGAGAGATTTGAGTAAACACCTGAAGCCCAATTTTCTTCATGTTTGGTGACGTTAGCGGACCCAGAACCTCTAAATAAGAGATTAAACACCTGAACTATGTAGACAACTTCTCTGCCGCTGTACCAGATTTCAAATTTCTTCATGTCTCCTTTCACGTTTTCCGTGATTCCCACCGCACTCATCTAGAGAGAGAGAAAAGCCATTTCATTTCCTGCTATAATAGGATTATTCAAAGGATTTATGGTCTTACTAGAAAAAAGTTGCATATTCACCAGAAAAAATGGCAAATATACCAGAAAAAAGTGGCAAATTTACAAAAAAATGGCAAATTTACCAGAAAAAAAGTGGCAAATTTACAAAAAAATGGCAAATTTACCAGAAAAAGTGGCATATTAACCAGAAAAAATGGCAAATATACCAGAAAAAGTGGCATATTAACCAGAAAAAAAGTGGCAACTTTACCAGAAAAAAATGGCAAATTTACCAGAAAAAAGTGGCAAATTTACAAAAAAGTGGCAAATTTACCAGAAAAAGTGGCAGATTTACCAGAAAAAATTGCATATTAACCAAAAAAAAGTGGCAACTTTACCAGAAAAAAATGGCAAATATACCAGAAAAAAGTGGCAAATTTATCAGGAAAAAAAGTGGCAAATTTACCAGAAAAAGTGGCAGATTTACCAGAAAAGGACGGCAGATTTACCAGAAAAGAGTCGACAAATTTACATTTTGCGTGATTCCCGCCGCACTCATCTACAGACACAGAAGTCATCACATTTCCACTACAACAGGATGAACCACAGGCTCAATGGAGGGAGGAGGACGTTATATGTTGTTACTCTGAGGCAGGACTTGAAGCTGTAGAACGGCGTCCTGCCGTGAGCGTCCTCGTCGCGGCGCTTGCAGAAGAGCAGAGCGAGGTCGTAGAGGAAGAGGTGTCTCTGCATGGGTTTGAACCGGGCCAGCTCCTTCATGCGCACCGCCGCCCTCTTGTGGCTGATCCAGACGCTGAAGCCGCCCTGCAGCACCACGCGACCCAGCTGGCTCAGATCGCCCTGAGACACACGGGGACGTTATAAAACCTAATAATAGTAATAACACCAACCAGTTCAGCTGTGTTACTG
>NC_081531.1:1037615-1100115 GCF_030273125.1 Centropristis striata | reverse complement strand
GCCACCAGCTGGATGGGTCTGACCGTCATGTCGGCGATCTTCCTCAGACACTGCTCCCTGTTCCTCATCATCAGCTGCACCGCCGCCAGCTTCTCCGTCACCATGGAGACCTGGCACTGAACACGGGGGGGGGGGGGGGGTCTGTTGTGTGTCTGTTGTGTGTCTGTTGTGTGTATGGTTGTGTGTCTGTTGTGTGTCTGCTGTGTGTATGGTTGTGTGTCTGTTTATGTATGTTTGTGTCTCTGTTGTGTGTCTGTTTGTGTGTCTGTTGTGTGTCTGCTGTGTGTATGGTTGTGTTTCTGTTTATGTCTGTTTGTGAGTCTGTTGTGTGTCTGCGGTGTGTATGGTTGTGTGTCTGTTTGTGTGTCTGTTGTGTGTCTCTTTGTATGTCTGTTGTGTGTCTGTTGTGTGTCTGTTGTATGTCTGCTGTGTGCATGGTTGTGTGTCTGTTTATGTATGTTTGTGTGTCTGTTTGTGTGTCTGTTGTGTGTCTGCTGTGTGTATGGTTGTGTGTCTGTTTATGTATGTTTGTGTCTCTGTTGTGTCTCTGTTGCGTGTCTGTTTGTGTGTCTGTTGTGTGTATGTTTGTGTGTCTTTTGTGGGTATGCTGTGTCTCTGTTGTGTGTCTGTTGTGTGTCTGTTTGTGTGTCTGCTGTGTTTCTGTGCATCTGTTGTGTTTCTGTTAAAAGTCTGTTTGTGTGTCTGTTGTGTGTATGCTGTGTGTCTGTTGTGTGTATGCTGTGTCTCTGTTGTGTGTCTGTTTGTGTGTCTGTTGTATGTCTGTTGTGTGTCTGTTGTGTGTCTGTTTGTGTGTCTGTTGTGTGTCTGTTTGTATGTCTGTTGTGTGTCTGTTTATGTATGTTTGTGTCTCTATTGTGTCTCTGTTGTGTGTCTGTTTGTGTGTCTGTTGTGTGTCTGCTGTGTGTATGGTTGTGTGTCTGTTTATGTATGTTTGTGTCTCTGTTGTGTCTCTGTTGCGTGTCTGTTTGTGTGTCTTTTGTGTGTATGTTTGTGTCTTTTGTGGGTATGCTGTGTCTCTGTTGACTGTCTGTTGTGTGTCTGTTTGTGTGTCTGTTGTGTTTCTGTGCATCTGTTGTGTGTCTGTTACAAGTCTGTTTGTGTGTCTGTTGTGTGTCTATTGTGTTTATGCTGTGTCTCTGTTGTGTGTCTGTTTGTGTGTCTGTTGTATGTCTGTTGTGTGTCTGTTTGTGTGTCTGCTGTGTGTATGCTGTGTGTCTGTTGTGTGTCTGTTTGTCTGTCTGTTGTATGTCTGTTGTGTGTCTGTTGTGTGTCTGTTTGTGTGTCTGTTGTGTTTATGTGCATCTGTTGTGTGTCTGTTACAAGTCTGTTGTGTGTCTGTTTGTGTGTCTGTTGTATGTATGCTGTGTCTCTGTTGTGTGTCTGTTTGTGTGTCTGTTGTATGTCTGTTGTGTGTCTGTTGTGTGTCCGTTTGTGTGTCTGTTGTGTGTATGCTGTGTGTCTGTTGTGTGTCTGTTTGTGTGTCTGTTGTGTGTCTGTTGGTGGGTCTGTTTGTCTGTCTGTTGTATGTCTGTTGTGTGTCTGTTTGTCTGTCTGTTTGTGTGTCTGTTGTGTGTCTGTTGTGTGTCTGTTGGTGGGTCTGTTTGTCTGTCTGTTGTGTGTCTGTTGTGTGTCTGTTGTGTGTCTGTTTGTCTGTCTGTTTGTCTGTCTGTTGTATGTCTGTTGTGTGTCTGTTGTATGTCTATTGTGTGCCTGTTAGTGTGTCTGTTCCTGGGACTTAGAGTCTGTGTATGTGTGTGTGTGTGTCTGTCTACCTGCAGTGTGTGTGTGTGTGTGTCTGTCTGTCTACCTGCAGTGTGGGGCTCAGGATCCCCTCCATCTCCAGACTGAGGACGTCCTGGCAGCTCCTGGCGGACGGCGCCCTCTGCTGGTGGCAGCTCAGGTACTGCAGCGCCTCCTGGGCTCCTTCTCTGCTCTGGAACCGGTCCACCATCTGACTGGCCAGGAGGTAGGCCCCCTCATCACACCACCGCAGGGCCTACACACACACAACACAACACAGGGACACACAACAGGGACACACAACACACACACACACACACACACACACACACACACACACACAACACAACACAACACAACACAGGGACACACAACAGACACACACACACACACAACACAGACACACACAGAGACACACACACACACACACACACACACACACAACACAGACACACACAGAGACACACACACACACACACACACACACACACACACACACACACAGGGACACACACAACAGACACACACACACACACACACACACACACACACACACACACACAGGGATACACAACACACACACACACACACACACAGGGACACACACACACACACACACACACAAACACACACACAGAGGGACACACACACACAAACACACACACACAAACACACACACACACACACACACAGGGACACAGACACACACACACACACACACACACACAGAGGGACACACACACACAGACACACACACACACACACACACACACACACACACACACACAGGGACACAGACACACACACACACACACAGACACACACACAACAGACACACACACACACACACACACACACACACACACACAGGGACAAACACACACACACACAGGGACACACACACACACAGGGACACACACACACAAACACACACAGGGAAACACACACACACACACACAGGGACACAGACACACACACACACACACACACACACACACACACACACACACACAGAGGGACACACACACACAAACACACACAGGGAAACACACACACACACACACACACACACACACACAGACAGACACACACACACACAGACACACACACACAAACAACAGACACACAGAGAGACAGAGAGACACGACACACACACACACACACACACACAACAGACATACACACAGCAGACACGACAGACACACAGCAGACACACAACAGACACACAACAGACACACAGATACACACACACACACAGACACAACAAACATACACAGACACACAGACACACAGCAGACACACAAACAGACACACAAACAGACACACACACACACACACACACAGACAGCAGACACACGACAGACACACACAGACACACAGATACACAAACAGACTCACACACACACACACACGACACAAGAAAACACAGGATTTAAGGTTAAATTATTAGA
Source organism: Centropristis striata (assembly GCF_030273125.1). Lineage (NCBI taxonomy): Eukaryota > Metazoa > Chordata > Actinopteri > Perciformes > Serranidae > Centropristis > Centropristis striata. The sequence goes on along the minus strand of NC_081531.1, from coordinate 1,096,903 downwards.
CATTTTTTAATGTTTCGATAAAATGTCAAAATTATTTGATAATTTTTTTTACCTGTGCATCAATTTTATTTGTTTTTTATTTACTTTCCTGTTAAAAATGTCTTCAATGTATCTCATTCATATTAATTGAATATTTTTTATTTTTTGTTATAATTATGAAAATAAAAAATATTAAATATATATATCTATTATTATCTATGGAGAAGATCAGGGCCATGTAGCAGGAAAAAATTAAATATGCATTTTGAGAAAAAATTGTAAATGAAGAGAATAAAGACACTTTTGAGTTGGTAAATCTAATGTATAATAATAATAATAATAATAAGAATAATCATCATCAAAATTAGATATTAATAATAGTCATAATAGATTATACTATATAATATTAATAATAATAATAATAATAATAATAATAATAACAACAATAATAATAATAATAATAATAACAGTAATGTATGTATACTTTTTTAAAAACATTATTGGATGTTTTCTGTGGGCGTGTTCACCTCCTCCAGGCGCAGCAGAAGGTCCCGGGCTCGGACCAGCGACGCCCTCTTGGTGCGTATGGCGGCGGTGATGACATCACAGTGATGTCGCAGCTCGTTGCAGCGCTGCACGATGAGCGCCAGCGCGTAGTGGTGGCTCGCCGCCAGCTGGTGACCGTGAAGGATCACAACCTGAGCACGACCCATCTCCTCCTGATACACAGACAAACATCACTGACCCACCTCCTCCTGATACACAGACAAACATCACTGACCCATCTCCTCCTGATACACAGACAAACATCACTGACCCATCTCCTCCTGATACACAGACAAACATCACTGACCCATCTCCTCCTGATACACAGACAAACATCACTGACCCACCTCCTCCTGATACACAGACAAACATCACTGACCCACCTCCTCCTGATACACAGACAAACATCACTGACCCATCTCCTCCTGATACACAGACAAACATCACTGACCCATCTCCTCCTGATACACAGACAAACATCACTGACCCATCTCCTCCTGATACACAGACAAACATCACTGACCCATCTCCTCCTGATACACAGACAAACATCACTGACCCATCTCCTCCTGATACACAGACAAACATCACTGACCCATCTCCTCCTGATACACAGACAAACATCACTGACCTGTCTGTGTGTCTGTATGATTGTTGTGTGACTGTTGTGTGGTTGTCTGTTGTGTGTGTCTGTTGTGTGTCTGTGTGTGTGTCAGTGTGTGTCCGTTGTGTGTCTGTTGTGTCTGTGTGACAGTTTGCTTGTCTGCGTGTCTGTTGTGTGTGTCTGTGTTTGTTGTGTGTCTGTGTTTCTGTTGTGTGTCTGTTGTGTGTCTGTTGTGTGTCTGCAGCTGCTCCGTCTGTGTGATTGTTTGTGTGTCTGTTGTGTGTGTGTGTGTGTCTGTGTGTGTGTCTGTGTCTGTTGTGTGTCTCAGTTTTGTGTCTGTGTGTGTCAGTGTGTCCCCGTTGTGTCTGTTGTGTCTGTGTGTGTCTGTGTGTGTCTGTTGTGTGTCTGTGTTTCTTTGTGTGTGTCTGTTGTGTGTGTCTGTTGTGTGTCTGTGTGACCTCGGCATGTTTGTCGAGTGTCTCCAGTTCTGTCAGCAGCTGCTCCGTCTGAACCACCGTCGTCCCCACTGAGGAAACATCCTGCTCCTGTTTGATGATCCTCAGCAGCACCTCCTCCATCTACACACACACACACACACACACACACACACACACACACACACACACACACACACACACAGTGAGTCCTTGGCAGTGTCAAAGATATCTATATCTACAGTTGCAAGGAAAAGTACATGAACCCTCTGAAATTACCTAGTTTTCTGCATTAAATTGTCATAAAGCATGATCTTATTTGCATCCAAGTCCCAAGTATAGACAAACACAGTGTCCTTGACCAAATACCACACAAACAATTATACTATTTCATGTTTTTTTTAACAAATTCATTAAACATTCAAAGTGATGGTGAAAAAATTAAGTGAAAACCAGGTCATTTCAGAGGGTCCACATACTTTTTCTTGCAACTGTAGATATAAATTTAGATTTTTTAAATAAATAAATCTAACAAGTAGACCGTCTCATCTGCTGGAAGCTGATCAGATATATATTATTATATATTATATATAGATTATTATTATAAATAAATGTAACAGAACCTGCTGGAAGCTGATCTCGTAGTGCAGCAGCTGCAGGTACTGCTGCATCTTCAGGTGATGTTTCTCAAAGAACCCGTCAAACGCCTCCTCCATGTCTCTGAGCTGAGCCAGGAGCCTGAAACACACAAAACACACAACAAACACCTTCACACATGGCTTTGAGAAGCCATGACATGAGAAAATGTGTCATGAGCATAAAGTTGCATGTCATCTGCATAACGGTGGATACTAATGTTGGGCGTACAGACAGGTCTGACCCAAAAGAAGCAGGTACATAAAAAGTAGGGGCTTATAATTGGCCCCTGAGGAACACCACGACAGAGAAGGATGAGGAGAATTCATCCAGATGAAGACATATTCTCATTCTAATACTTGTGAAGTGTCACATGTCTGTCGTGTGACTGTTTGTGTGATGATCTTGTATCTGATAAAATTATTTGGCACCACCTGTTTTTTTTGTTTTTGCTTTTTGGGAAAGTCCGCTGTACCAAAGACTGATGAGGTGGCAACTAAAAGCTTCTTCACTTTAATATTTTTTAAAAAGTCCAACAGTATAAAAATGTACACTTTCTTGCAGTGCTAGAGAGGATTGTAGATACTTCTACCACACTCTTCTACAGCAGTTTGTTACTGTGTTTTTTAAAAGCTATACAAAATACAGTCATCATCATTATTATTATTTTAAATGGTCTCAGGTGTGAACTTCATGTATCTCTGCACCTCTGAACAGTATCCATGTCTGACTTCAGGTCTCTCTCCTCCTCTACGTCTCTCTTGGAGGCTTTGACCGTCTCCAGGTTGGACAGCAGCAGCCGTCCTTCCTTCAGCACGCTGCGGATATCGTCCTGAAACAAGAGAACACAAGAGCATGAGACGGATAAAACCTGCCAGACGAGAGAAGAAAGAGAGCGAGGAGCCGGCAGGAACCTTCATCTGCCGGTAGCGGTGAGTGTGCGAGTGCAGCAGGAACTCGATAGCGTTCGCTTCGTCGGGGAGTTCTGTCTCAGAGAGCTCCGATCCGAAGCTCTGCAGCAGCTGGGCGATCTCCTTCACCGTCACCGCGAATGTCTCGATGGCCTGCAGACACCCAGAAGAACAGATATAATGTTTCGGCAATTTACTGTCTTTATTTGGTAATTTAGTTTCTTTTTGTGGTCATTTTACAATTTTCTTTTGGTATTTTAGTGTCTTTATTTGGTAATTTTGTGTTGTGAAAAAAAAGGTATTTAACATTAAAATTGTCTTTATCAAAACAGGAAAAAAAAAATCAGTTTCTTTAATGATGGAAATTGGGCTTTTTTGCAGCTGCATATTTTAGACATCCTTGACAAAAACAACATATTTTTTAAGTAATAAGAACTATTAAAACCAATGATAACTGCTTCAGCAGGAAGTAGAACAGATCAGGTTTCTGTTTTTTGTGATTTAATGTGAATAAAATGATTCTGGAGTAACTCAACATGATGCTGATGGCGAAACAGTCTGAACTGATGTTTTATCAGGTCTGAAGAACCAGAACTCTGCTGTTAAAACGATGGTTTTCTGTTAAAACGATGGTTTTCTGTTAAAACGAAGGTTTCCTGATGGAGTCTGGAGTGTTTCTGTTTGTTCTCCTGCAGTAGAAACTTTCTCAACTACAAAAGCAGCAAATGTTTGGTCAAACATGCAGCAGAACCAACAGATCCACCAGCTGTGATGACTCGTTCCTCACCTGCTCCTCCACAACACCTTCATCCACCCACATGCAGACACCCAGAAGAACAGATATAAGTCCTGTGAGACGCTCTATTCTAACTTAAACATGTTCTTCGTGTTCTGCAGCAGCGCGGTGAGCTCCGGTGGAGCGGCGGCAGTGTCAGGACTTCGTACCGTGCGCAGGACGATCCAGTCGCTCTGGCAGTATTCCACTTTAGCGGTGAAGTCTGACGTCAGGTGGTTCTCGTCGATGTAGCGCAGCAGGTCGCCGACTGACCGCAGCATCACCACCTGAGACAGAAAACACCAGGTCCGTTAATAAACGTCTGTAAAGAGACCAAACAGGACAGATTAAAAGAGAACACAGGGTCTCCAGTTTCTAACCCCGTCTTACCGGCATCTTCAACAGGAAGTCATCCTGGCTGAAGCGGAAGCCCAGGTCGGTGCTGGAAGACGGGCTGGGGGTGGAGCTTAACAAGCCGGAGGGCCGGAGTACCAGGACCAGGTGGAGATTTCCTGGAAATGAGGTCTGAGAGAGAAAGAAAAGTGTATTTATGTTGTTTATCACTCTTTTAAAATGTTTGGTGTGCCACAGGGCTCTGTACTGGATCCTCTGATAGTCTCACTGTACATGCTGCCACATTAATCAGAAACAATCACTTTCTGGAGCTGAGATATGAAGATGACACCCAGGTTTTTGTTTCCCATCAGCCAAATAACTCAGACTGTTAACAGGGTCACTTCTGTAAAAAAAAACAAAAAAGTTATTTTACAGAAATGTACTGTTTCTTCCAAATTACTTTTATAACAAATATTAAGCCTAAAATAATAGTGGAAATTTGTAGATTAATATTAATTTAATAGGACATTGTCGGCATTTTAACATTATCTTTCTATAGTTCAATGTTGCTTGAATGTCAAACAATATTTACAAAACTACACATAATATTGCTGAATGTATAATTAAGGAAACTTTAACAGTAAAACTAAAGTATTAAAGCCCATTTCCGCCAGTCATAAAAATGAAAACTTTATTGAGAATTTTTTTTAGCCCATATTAAAAGTCAAAATTATGAGAAAAAATTGATATTATGAGATAAAAAGTCATGATTATAAAAATAAAAAAGTGATAATTATGAGATAAAAAGTCATAACTATGAGATAAAAGTCATTATTATGAGATAAAAGTCATGACTTTCAATCGATATATTTTATAACTGGCGGAAATTGGCGTCACTTACGGTCATATAAAGTAATAAATAACTTCATTTATTCGACAGATATATATTTTCTGTATTGTAAAACATTTGCTGCTAGACTTTGTACTGTTTTTATGAAAGTTTTTTTCTTTTCTTTTTTTCACAGCCGATGCTGTCACGTTCATTAGTTGCAAATTGAAGCGTTCAGTTCATCGTTCACAAAAAATATGAGCTCAATGACGTTTCACTGCTCAGACCTGCAGCCCAACACAACAACACTCATCACAGGTAGAACCAGAACTGCAGAAGACTCAGAAATACCGTATTTCCTCAAATAGTAGCCGGGGCTTCTATTAATAAAAAATCAGTTTGGGACCCGGCTAATAATAGGGGCAGGCTATTATTTGAAGGAGGCTTTTATTAAAAAAAGAAAATCAGAGCAGCTCTGACCGGCACTTTTTAGAGTGTTTTACACAGCGCATTGTAGCCAGTTACCCGGATGTCGGCCATATTGGAAGTACTGGGATGTAAACAAACAACGAACAGCTGAATGTTCATTTGAAGCAGGATTTAAAATGTCTAAACTACTAAAAAGCCCAGAAGAACGTGTGTAAACGGCTGGACTTTACAGAGAATGACGAGGACAGCAGGAGAAACAACCATATTTACCTACAGGACTAACTCGTGGGGACAAACTTCTAAATACAGAAATCTGTTACCGTCAGATGATGTTTCCTGAATGGTGTTCTCTGTAGCATCACCTCTGGTTGGAGTTAGGATTTCAGTTTAAGGTGAGGCCTTGTAGAGAGAACTGTTTGGGGTTCAGGTCAACTTGGGCTCATGTTGACAACTTAAAGGAGGACTGGTTGGGGTCAGGGGTCAGGTTGGCGCAAAAAAATACACAAAATTACCAAAAAAGACAAAAAAATATTTTAAGAAAGACACAAAATGACACAAAAAAGACACAAAATAACCAAAAAAAGACAAAATTACAAAAGAAGACACAAAATGACTGTGTCTTTTTTGATAATTTAGTGCTTTTTCAAAATGACAAAATAGACACAAAATGACCAAAAAAGACACACAATTACTAAAAAAAGACACAAAATGACCAAAAAAGCCAGAGAAAGGAGGACTGGTTGGGGTCAGGGGTCAGGTTGGTGCAGGGTCGGGTAAGACACCCGGCTTATAAAAGAGGCCGGCTTTTATTTACTAAAAACTGTTTTTACACCCGGTTACTAAATGAGGCCCGGCTTTAAAGTGAGGAAATACGATCTGGATGCGTTAGAGTCGAGCTGTTTGTCCAGAGAGGATCCAATGAAGCAGAGTGAGAGGATCCAGTAGATCAGACTGATGCTGATGCTGCTCCTCCTCAGCACTAATCCACCGCCCAGCTACAGGATCAATCCACAACCTGCCAGCCTGGGCAGAAGAGACGACCAGAACACATCTCTGCTCTGTCTTCCTGTCCACCGTGCAACTTATAAAGAGTCTGAACTGGTTCTTTGTCAGCAACACGACAGGAAAACTACTTTTAATACGCTTGTTTTCAGGAGATCAGGACACTCAGAGCAGTCTGAAGCCAGAATAAAGAGGTTTATCTGTGATTTAATGTGAATAAACAGATCTAAATGATGCTGATGGTGAAACAGGCTGAACTGATGCTCTGTCAGCTCTGAAGAACCAGAACTCTGCTGTTAAAACGAAGGTTTCCTGTTAAAACGAAGGTTTCCTGTTAAAACGAAGGTTTCCTGTTAAAACGAAGGTTTCCTGTTAAAACGAAGGTTTCCTGTTAAAACGAAGGTTTCCTGATGGAGTCTGGAGTGTTTCTCTTTGTTCTCCTGCAGTAGAAACTTTCTCAACTACAGAAGCAGCAAATGTTTGGTCAAACATGCAGCAGAACCAACAGATCCACCAGCTGTGATGACTCGTTCCTCACCTGCTCCTCCACAACACCTCCATCCACCTCCATCCACCTCCATCCACCTCCATCCACCTCCATCCACCCACAGCGTCTCCTCTGAGACAGACTATCTACCAGCAGGAGGAGGACGGTGAGACCTGAACCAGTCTGCAGGTGTCTCTGATCCTCTACAGGATCCTGCTGGACCAACATCTGGACCACAGCTGCACTTCAACTGATCCACAGTCTAAACACGTGGTCTGTAAAACTGCACAACCTCAAACACTCACACACAGCTTCCTTCCTTCCTTGTTTCCTTCCTTCCTTCCCTCCTTGTTTCATTCTCTTCCTTCCCTCCTTGTTTCCTTCCTTCCTTCTTTACTTCCTTCTTTTACTTCTCTTCCCTCCTCCCTCCCTCCTTCTTTCCTTCCTCCCTTTCTTTCTTCCCTGTTTCCTTTCTTCCTTCCTTCCCTCCTTGTTTCCTTCCCTCCCTCCTTCCTTGCCTCCTCCTCCCTAGCTGACTGGGTCCACCATCAGGACTATAACTCCTGTTTAGTGATCTTGCAGCAATTTGTCCCGCGGCGGCGGCACGCGCGCACACACGCACACACACACACACACACACACACACACACACACTGCAGAGTCTAAATGTTGCCCTGTCCCCACTATGTGTCCTGTCCTCGGATAGAGGACAGTGCAGCAGTCTGCATGGTGCGGATCCACCCAGACCTGCTCTCTGTCTGTCTGTGTGTCGCAGTAACTGTTGGAGCCTCTCTGCCTGCTGCAGTGTCCTCACCGCCCCGTCCTCCTCCTCCTCCTCCTCCTCCTCCTCCTCTACCTCCTCCTCCTCCTCCTCCTCCGGACGGAGCTTACCGCGGCCCGGCGCAGGCGGGGGAAGCCCCACAGCGGGTTGGAGTCGGCCATGGCGTCCTGCGGCTCCTCTGCTGCTCCTCCTGCTCCTCCTGCTCCTCTCCTCTCTGTGCTGCGGCGGCAGCAGCAGCTCCTCTGCAGCAGCAGTGAGTCCGGTCTGAGAGCGGAGCACCTCTCTGCTCAGGACCGGCTGGTTCACACCTAGCTGACGTCACACACCGACAAGTTCACCGCTGCACGAACCCGCATCTCATTATAGCTAAAATAAACTATTATTATTATTATTATTATTATTATTATTATTATTATTGTTGTTGTTGTTGTTATTATTATTATTATTATAGGTCAGCACTCAATAATAAACTATTGTTATTATTATTAATTTATAAGAATCAAGAATCCTAATGACTAAATAAAAAATAACAATGTCAAAATTTCAATTTTAATATTATTTTATTCTATTTTATTATTACTTCTCAGGAGAATAACTACCATGCATATTATTATTATTATTATTATTATTATTATTATTATTATTATTATTTAGGGGAATCGCTCTCAGGCCTCACCCTCCTCTAAAATATATATTTTTAAACAAAAAAAAAACCATTAAAATAAATAATAATGTATTTTTATTTTTAAATTTGTATTATTATTATTATTATTATTATTATTATTATTATTATTTAGGAGAATGCCTCACTCTGCTGTAAATAAAAACAAGTAATATAATGTAATTATTATAATTATGAAAAATATTTAATAATAAAAAATAATAATAATCTTTATTATTATTATTATTTAGGAAAATAAATACCATGCTTCATCCTGCTGTAAAATAATAATAATATATATATATAATAATAATAATTTATTTAATTTTGTATTTTTTGGTCTCCCCGTGCAGTAAAAATATTTAATATAAAGTCTTTTCACTTCTCTGAACTTGAAGATGACTTTTTTTATTTGTATTACTTAACAGGTTATTTATGAAACATTGCTGCACTGGATCCACTAGATGGTGCTGAGAACTCTGGAGAAACTTTACAACCACCAACTAGAGACCTGGAGCATTCAGACTAGAGACCTGGAGCATCCAGACTAGAGACCTGGAGCATCCAGACTAGAGACCTGGAGCATCCAGACTAGAGACCTGGAGCATTCAGAGACTAGAGACCTGGAGCATTCAGACTAGAGACCTGGAGCATTCAGACTAGAGACCTGGAGCATTCAGACTAGAGACCTGGAGCATTCAGAGACTAGAGACCTGGAGCATTCAGACTAGAGACCTGGAGCATCCAGACTAGAGACCTGGAGCATCCAGACTAGAGACCTGGAGCATTCAGACTAGAGACCTGGAGCATCCAGACTAGAGAGCTGGAGCATCCAGACTAGAGACCTGGAGCATCCAGACTAGAGACCTGGAGCATCCAGAGACTAGAGACTCACAATAAGCAGCAACACAAGAGCTGACACACAATCACACTAAATACACAAATCTACTAGATGTTAAAAGCTTCTGACACCAGATCACAGCATTGATTTTTCTCTTCTACTCTGAAGGTCTTGGAGTCTGAATTTAGGATTCTGGAGTAACTTCTGACTGTTTTTATTCACTTTCAAGCAGTCTGAAATGGTTAAATTTAGCATGAAATGTGTGTTTTTAATGGTATTGCTGACATAAATGATGAGACATGACGGAGCAGGAGGATGGACTTCATGGACTCAGATCTTAATGTTCTTCCCTTCAGATCTGATTGTTACATTATCTCATGTTCTGCTCAGCTGGCAGCTCACCATTCTCTTTGTGTTCTCCATTTCATCTCCGAGCCTCTAAATAATTCATTCTGTGAGTTGAGCCCTTTGGCTGCTGAGTGTTTGGTCTTTAAAGGCTCATCCTCCCACTCTGAGACTCTTCCTTCACTCAGCTGCTCCTCAATACAGCCTGGCCACCGGCCAACCGGAGCCCTACAGCTGACAGGACCTTTGTTCAGCTGACAGGACCTTTGATCAGCTGACAGGACCTTTGATCAGCTGACAGGACCTTCGTTCAGCTGACAGGACCTTCGTTCAGCTGACAGGACCTTCGTTTCACTCTCTATGTTTATGTTTAATCTCAACAAATTCTGTGAATGTTGTAAAAGACAAAAAAAACTGCCCATGTTTAGTATTGAGAACTGACTTTAAAGAATGGAAGTCAATAAAGATCTTTAACCATTGGAGGTCAATGCCTAACTTAAATAAATTGGAGATCAAGGCCTAACTTTAACAATTGGAGGTCATAATGATCTTTAACCAATTGGAGGACAATGCCTAACTTTAACAATTTTATGTCAACACCTAACTTTAACCATTGGAGGTCAATAATGACCTTCATTTAATGGAAGTCAATGCCTAACTTTATCCAATTTTAGGTCAATGTCTAACTCTCTCTGTATTTCTAGGTCTCTGTTGTTTATTCTCACCTAATTCTGTGAATGTTTAAAAATAAACTGCTCATGTTTAGTATTGAGAATCCTTTGTTAGTTAAATTTAATGGATAAAAATGTTTATTTTATTACATTTAGGAACAAATATGATACACATGATACAAGAAGACCTCATGGAGAAATCTGACAGAGAAATCTGACAGAGAATAAATATGTTGAGGTTCATTCTCAGCATCAAACCCTCTCAGTGACCCACAGTGTTTATGTGGACGATTACAGTCAGAGATTATAAATCAAGTGGATTAAATGTGCCGAGAGTCTCTCTGACTCTGTTTTTAACCCGCATTTAATTATTTAGATAAATTAGTTTTCTGTCTGATATGATGCATCAATCAATCTCTTTCTCATCTAAGTATCATGAAGGATTCATACAAGTATGTGTCCGCTATTTTTATTCAACTCTGCTCTACTACTCTCTAATGCTTGATATCTTTTATATCAGTGATTCCAAAGACGAGCATCTTTTTCTTCCTCCAGTTTGTTTATTTCTGTCTGGCGGGCCTGTTGATGGGGAGATCCTCCTCACAGGGAATCACTCTGTCACGTTGAGTTTAGCTGGCCGATCAAAGGGCTGCCCGCCAATGTTTCCAGAAACAAACGCCACTGCAGACCAATCAGAGATTAGTATCTGCATGTCTGCTCTAATAAAGCCTGAGCTGCTGTACAACTGCTGTTTAACTGGTGAACTCACCAACAGGCCGAGCTGACGTTGACAACAGGACACAAAGTTTATACAACCATGGAAAGTTTTGTTAAATAACCTCCTCTGCTGGAGGCTCTATTGTCCCATGACATCAGGCAGTTATAAAGCCACCTGGACGATCAATAAGCTGATGAAGCTCTGATAGAACTCTTCACCTGCACACCGTCTGTATTCTGATTTAACTGAGAAGACTTCAGTTCATTACAACACAGGGACCCTGGTGGGGCGTCCTGCTGGCCGGGGTTTACTATTGCCTCTTCTTTGTTTTTATTGTGCTGTACTTGACCAAATTTAAGTTCAACACTTAACTTTACCCATTATAGATCAATGCCTTACTTTAACAATTTTAGTTAAACGCTTAACTTTACCCATTGGAGGTCAATGCCTAACTTTAAACAATGGAGGTCAATGCCTAACTCTAAGAATTGAGGCTAATGCTTAACTTTAACAATTTTAGTTTAATGCTTAAATTTACCCAATTGAGGTCAATGCCTAGCTTTAACAGTTGGAATTCAATATTGACCTTTAACCATTGGAGGTCAATGCCTAACTAAGTGCTGACCATTAGAAAGAAGGCTTCCCTCGGCTGATGGGAACAGAGGTTTGGGGTTTTTGCACCAACAGTGTGTCGGTATGAATCAACTATCTGGGCCGTGATATTGTCAACAACCCTAAACTTCAGCTGGAGCTTGTTGGAACAGACCTGTCGTGGAATTCGTGGAGTTTCCAAGGTCTAAAGGGAACCCTTCTTGGGCACGTTCCCGAGACGCTGTTGAATAAGACAGATTACTCTGATGTTGTATGTTCAATGGAACTCTGAGCTCTTAATCGGCTGAGATCAGACAGACTGGAATACTGAGAACATCCACACTGCTCCACAAAGACCTCAACTGTGACACGCCTTTTACTTGTACAGCTTTCACTTTGTTTTATGATATAACAATGTTCATTGTGAACCATTTTTTCAGGTTCTTTGAAAAGAACATAAAGCAAACTGCAGAGTGAAGTAAAAGTTTTTATTTTGTTTACTCTTTGACTAAAAACACCTTTCCTTTTCTTCTATACTGGTGGAGAACTGCTGCTGGTCTTTAACATTTGTGCCTGTGAGTTTTCATTAGCAAACATAATAGATATAAAGGGAGGATTCTTTGCATGCTTTCAGTGACTCATTGTTTAAAACAGCTGCAGCTCAGGATAATAATAGCAGCTCTAAAAGCTATAATTAAACACAAGTTAGCTGTGTGTAGCAGCAAACTTCATGCCACCACAAAAAAAAGAAAGAAAAAAACCCAAAGTAATTCATTCAGAAGCGCCATAAACTTTCTGACACCGGCTTATTCCAAATTAAATAATAATACATTTTATTGGCATAGTGCTTTAAAAGGTACTTTTACAATTTTAGTTCAATGCCTAACTTTAAACAATGGGGGTCAATGCCTAACTTTAACCAATGGAGGTCAACACCTAACTTTAAACAATGGAGGTCAATGCCTAACTTTTACAATTGGAGGTCAATGCCTAACTTTAACAATTTGGGGTCAATGCCTAACTTTAAGCAATGGAAGTCAATGCCTAACTTTTACCAATGGAGGTCAACACCTAACTTTAAACAATGGAGGTCAATGCCTAACTTTAACCAATGGAGGTCAACACCTAACTTTAAACAATGGAGGTCAATGCCTAACTTTTACAATTGGAGGTCAAGGCCTTACTTTAATGATTGGAGGTCAATGCCTAACTTTAACAATTTGGGGTCAATGCCTAACTTTAACCAATGGATGTCAACACCTACTTTTTACCAATGGAAGACAATGTCAAACTTTAAACAAGGAAATGAATGCCTTACTTTTACCAATGGAGGTCAATGCCTAACTTTTACTCGAAGACACTTAACATGTTTAAAAACAAGCAATAAACAATTCAAACAAAACCATAATCAACAACAACGGAGGCCAATAAAAGCTAAGCTAACAATAGGACCTGATTGGATTATGGGCCTGCTACCACTGCAGCCATGTGGTGTCTCTGTCTCTGCTGAATGTTTGTCCCTGTGATTATTATTAAACCCTTTGTAGTCCCAAAACAGCTTCCCACTGATTGCTTAACGGGATTATGAAGCAGGCGAGCCCCAGGGATGCTTGCAGAGAGGCAGCGCAGATAAAAAGGCAACTCTGCCCGTTACACACCACAACACACCACAACACACCACAACAACACACTGACAGAGCTGGAGACACCAGAGCTGGTAAGACTTCCTCTTCATCTGCATTAATGGGTAATTTATGTTGTTGTGCTTGAATTTCTGCTGATTTTAAGCAGTGAGTTTTGAGTTGAAATGGGAGTAGTCGTCTAATTTGATCGGGACACTTTTTTAACACCTCATAGTGTCTGTGACTGGAGATCTGCAGCAGATTATCACAGTGTAACTGAGTCCACTGACTTAAAGGTTTCTGTTCTCTTCTCAGTTTCTGTAATCTCATTTGGGGTCGATGAGTCTTATTATCTTCACGCTGCACCAACCTAAAGCACTAAAGTACTACACTAAAGTACTGCACTAAAATACTGCACTAAAGTGTTATGCTAAAGTACTACGCTAAAGTACTGCACTAAAGTATTACGCTAAAGTACTGCACTAAAATACTGCAACCAACCAACCAACAACCATCCAACCAACCAGCCATCCAGCCATCCAACCAACCAACAACCATCCAACCAACCAGCCATCCAGCCATCCAACCAACCAACAACCATCCAACCAACCAACCAACCAACCAACCAACCAACCAAAGCGTTCTTACTGCTTTCTCTCATCAGAGTTACTTTTGTATTGTAATTAATCATGTAAATCTCATAAATCGCATAAATAAAATTTCACACTTAGATTGTTAAATATGTATAAATCAAGTATAGCTACACTGGTGGTGGAGATCTTATTCAAAATGACTGTGAAAACACCGGAAAGTGCGGCATTGCAGATGTGTCTGATTTGGGATACAGTCTCTATAATATTCCGCAGAGTGAGTGCTTCTACTCTTGGTGCTTTCAGTATATTTTGATGCTTTTGTATTCTTTACTTTTTAACTACACTGTAGTAGGAACTTGTGCAAAGGACCTGAGTGACCTGCAGGTCAGAGTGTCGCTGCCGCTGCAGGTTGTTTACTGGTGAAAGTGCTGATCACAGAATTCCTCCTGATGTTGAGTGCAGACATCACTAAATCAGTGGTGGAATGTAACTAAGTACATTTACTCAAGTATTGTACTTAAGTACAATTTTGAGGAACTTGTACTTACTTAAGTTTTTCCATTTTATGTAACTTTATACTTCTACCCCACTACATTTAGCTGCAACCTTTAGTAACTTTTTAGGTCGCGATTTAACATAAAAAAGTTTTCTTTTTTTTAAATCAAACCTCATAAAAGTATATTAAGTATTTTAAATGAGCCCTACCTTGAGACAATTAAAACACTGCTTAAATAAATACATCAATAATAATATTGTAAAATCCTATGATATATTTGGAACATATAAAACAGGGACTAGTACAACGAAATTTGTCATCAACCCGTCCAAAACGTATAAAACACACATACAATATGACAGAGGTGAACAGGACAGGAAGACAAAGATGAAGAAAAGAAATACAGCACAAACAGTTTTGATACTTTAAGTACATTTTAATGATGATACTTTGGTACTTTTACTCCAGTAAGTTTTGAATGCAGGACTTTTACTGTAGTGGAGTAATTTCACAGTGTGGTATTAGTACTTTTACTAAAGTAAAGGATCTGAATACTTCTTCCACCACTCCACTATATAATATTGATAATAAATTCCTCCGGTCAGTTTCAAGTCTCCATCCAGTAATTCTTGTGCCAACTTGATCAATAACAATAATAAAAACCAATAAGCCAATAACAGCTGCAATAACCCTAACCATAACCCTAGCCCTAACCCTAACCCTAGCTCTAACCCTAGCCCTAACCCTAACCCTAGCTCTAACCCTAACCCTAGCTCTAACCCTAGCCCTAACCCTAGCTCTAACCCTAGCTCTAACCCTAACCCTAGCTCTAACCCTAGCCCTAACCCTAACCCTAACCCTAGCTCTAACCCTAGCTCTAACCCTAACCCTAGCTCTAACCCTAGGTCTAACCCTAACCCTAGCTCTAACCCTAACCCTAGCTCTAACCCTAACCCTAGCTCTAACCCTAGCTCTAATCCTTACCCTAGCCCTAACCCTAACCCTAGCCGTAGCCCTAGCCCTAACCCTAGCTCTAACCCTAGCCCTAACCCTAACCCTAACCCTAGCTCTAACCCTAGCTCTAACCCTAACCCTAACCCTAGCTCTAACCCTAGCTCTAACCCTAACCCTAGCCCTAAGCCTAACCCTAGCCGTAGCCCTAGCCCTAACCCTAGCTCTAACTCTAACCCTAGCCCTAACCCTAGCTCTGTCTCTCTCTGTGGTCCTGAAGTGAGAGATCCTTTAGAGAATATCTAACAGAGTCAGAGGGGAAGAGAGGAAGCACTTGATCTTTACCGATTAATCAGAAGCTCTGGTAACCTGTCTGTAATCCTGATTAGCAGCTAAAGTTAGGACTCAGTGTCTCATTAGATCCAGGAATACTACAGAGAGTCACTGAATGGCTTTTATCCATTTAACTGTCCTGGAATAGTGCAAACAGTCCAGCAGCAGCTTCGTGTCCAGAACGCCGTCTGACGGATCGTGTGAAGTTAGTTTGCAGATATTTGGAATAACAGATAATCTGATCAGGATTAAGTGAAACCTGAGATCGCTCCGGCTGAACCATCACTCTGTTAATCTGAACATCTGACTGATCATCTCAACTCTTTCTGTCTTCAGGCAGCAGGACTCGACCACAGATCCTCCAGAGATGACACAGTGAGTCTTCATGTTATTTATCTGAATTTAAGACAATTTACAGGAGTCTTTATAGTGTTTTTATGCAGATATTCTCACTTTAGCTTCCAGAAATATCACTTAAAAGTGTATTTTTTGCTTGAAGCAGTCGGGAACATAACTAAATACATTTAATCACCAATATGAGAACAATTCTAAGGAATTTTAATTGTGCATTTCCCTATTCGGCAGCTGAATAAGTTACAAATTAAGAATCTTGATACAAAATATATTCAAATTATGAATTATGAAGTAATATCAATAAGATACAACTTCAGCACAGAAATATAAAATTTCATCCATTTGAGTCAAGTAATTCTGACATTAAAAAAATAAGAAAAATAGCATTTATGTAATAAAAAATAGATTTAAATAAACTGTGATGAATAGATTATAAAGAATTAATGTGACTATAGCTTATAGTTGATGTCATCACTGTAAATAAATTATGTGAATTTGAATAATATGTAATATTATATAAACTATATAAATGTAAATTAGGTATGTTCTGTTCGCCATTGTTACATTAATTCTGTATTTATCTCAGTTGTATTTGATTTAATTTATGGTACTTTTTATGTTAGAATAACTTAAATTGGATTAAAATTCATCTGTAATATTAACTTAGTAGAAGTTATAGTCTAGTTTCTATAGTTGTTCATCTCAATTTATTACATTTAACCACACAAATGGTACTTTTTTAAAATGTATGTTATGATTACTTGACTTGAATTTTTTTATAGAAAAAATAAGAAAAACCTGTAAAATAATTCAGTAGCTCTCAGTAGGATGTATTTATAAGATGCAAAGCAGAATTAAATTAAAATAAGTCATGAAGCTGCAGAGCTTATCAGCCTGTCGTTCTGCTGACTGGACGTCCTGTCAGGTATTTGTGGACACTCGTGGCTGATTGGTTGATTGGTCACAAACTGAGCCCCAGCCAACTCCCACAATCTGTTTTTAAAGTGTTTATTTCAGGTTTGTGGGGAATTATTTAATTGTTGCATTTAGAAGGTTTCAAATTAATTTAGTTTTTGTAATTGTGTTTTTTTGGGGCGCTATTGATGTAGGGATTTTATCTCTTACAGTTATAAGATGCCTCACACGGGGCACCATTCATGATGTAGGGATTTTATCTTTTGTGTGGTCTCTGACTGTAACTCGTGGAATCAGTTATTTAGGAATGCTGGCAGACGCCAAGCTGCCGATCCGGGAACAATCAGGTCAATCTGCTCCACACTGAGCTGCTGCTAACGGGATCAACGGGAAACAGGATTACTGCGGGACAGAACACACACCGTCTCTGACTGTTTGATCTGTCGCTCAGAGACTTCTCAGCTGTTTATTATAAAGCTGTTAAACTGTTTGTGAATATAAAATAAAGTTTGTCTTTCTATTTTCAGAGTTTTCAAGAAGACCAGTAAAGATGGAGGGGTGAGTTTCATTCTGCCTCCTGCTCATCACACAAAAGAAGAAAAAACAAGATATCTCTTATCTATGTGATCTTGCTGCATGGACAGATAATTCAACTTGACAATATTTCTTGAATTTAGAGTATTAAATCTAGAAATAAGCATGTTGAACGCTTAAAATAAGAAATTAACTCTTAAAACAAGATAAATTATCACTTAAATCACTTAAACACTTCTAAATCTAAAGGTTTTTTTATCTTGGTGAGAAAAAATAATTGTCAGGTCACTCTGCTCGGGCCAGTTCATCACTGCTGGCAGCTTTAATTTATCTTGTTGCAGATTACTTTTGAAAAACCTGCCCCTGGAGATTAATTTGAGATGTGTAGTGGCAAATTAAGAAAGCTCTCGAGGTCAGAGGAGACGGGCAGAGAGACTCCCAACTAGTCAACAACACCAAATCTTCCCTAAACTCTAAGACTCAAAAATGATAGAATCAAAATAAGTAGCAGGATATTGGTTCAGAGGTTCATGCAGCAAGTTTTATTCTTGCAAAGGTCAAGAGATATAAACTCAACCAGTTCCCTGATTCAACCGCAGACTGAATAAACAGCGTTAAAACATCAGTTTATATGTCATTCAATCTTCTCTCATTGTCCTTGTAAACATGAGATATGGTTTGATTAGGGATCATTCTACTGTGTTTTCTTTGTTAGAGTGGGGTGAGGGCTAAATCTGTATCTTGGTAAACATGAGGTGTGGTGTACACTAGTGTTGCTTGCGTCAACTAAAATTATGACTAAATATCGTCGTCAATGAACCTTTATCACATGACGAAAACGTGACGAAAACGTGACGAAAACGTGACGAGACGCAACGTAAATGCTGGTCATGTGACAATAACTATGATTAAATATATAATGCAATATTGTTGACGAATAAAAACAAGACTAATTGTGGTTTACAAAATAGAAACTCTGCTAAAATGTCTCTTCATTTTCGTTGACTAAAACGAGGCGAGGTATAGCAGAAGTTACCCGACGGCTGCAAAACTCAAGAAAGTTTGGTGGAATAAATGGAATTGGTGCCAAAGCCAAAGTGGTGTGGGATCATTTCGAATTTCACTGTTCAGCTCAGCAGCTTCACAACAACTGCGGCCTCCGTCGCTAACTGCACAGCGGCTGTCACTTATTGTAAACAAACCGACACGTTAACTGTACACAAAGTGTCCGCTGCTGATTGTAAACAAACCAGCACTGCTGGAATACGGTGCGAATTTTTGTCATATAACAGTAAAAAGATATTAACACTGTTGATTTCACGTTTAAGATTTCCATTTTATTCCATATTTTACCGTAAAAAAAAAAACCCTTTTCCATCAAAGGAGATGCTGTTCTGCCATATAATTGACCAGAAAATACTTTATAAATGCTGCATAAATTAAAGATTTTACCATCAAATATTACAGTATATTTCTGTTAGAGATATGGTGTTTTGAGGACTGAAATTTATGTTGGTGTCAGCCTTTTTTACCTTCCATGTTACCTTATATGGGCACTAAGACTTCCTGTGTGTTGTTACTAATACTAGATGAGAGTTAGGTTCATTTTTCTTAAGAAAAATCACACTTTTAATATTATAACCTTCAAAAACATGTCAAGCTCAACACAAGTCAAGAATGATCATTTCTGCTTTTTGCCTTATTAATCACACACTCTATTGGATTAAGTGCATACATTATTTATAATATTTTCTCACAACAGATGCAGCTGTGTGTCAACATATTATCATCACAAACTCTTTTAACCAGTTAACCAGTAAAGGACCTGATCAGTTCATACGTCACCACTGGTTTATATTTCTCCTTTTGTCATTCCTGCAGCTGTGCCTCTACCTGGGGAAGAGAGACTACGTGGACCACCTGATCGACGTGGAGCGAATCGGTAAGTGTGTGTGTGTGTGTGTGTGTGTGTGTGTGTGTGTGTGTGTGCATAGTGAGGATGTTACATTTAACTTGTTGTCACCTGTTGCAGACGGTGTTGTGAAGCTGGAGAATATGGACTTTGGAGACAAGAAAGGTAACATAAAAAAAATCATTATTTATTTATTTATTTATTTATTTTTGTTTAAAAACCTTCCTGAAAGTTCAACATTTCAACATTAATTTTATTTCACCTTTATGAGCAACAGTGTATAAATCCTGCAGCTCAGCACCATCACAACAACTCAAACAGTCTTTATGCAGAATAACACAGTTAGAATGACAGAAACCAGGAAATAGTGGAATTTCTCTGATCAAATATTTTTTAAAAATGCAATAAAATGGAATTGATATAGAAACAAAATTACTACAAAAAGATAGTAATTTGTGTTATTTTTCTGTCCTCTTGTAGTAATTTTTTTGTATTTCTGTCTTTTTTGTGGTAATTCTGTGTATTTGTTGTAGTAATTTTGTCTTCTTTTGTTCGTAATTTTGTGTCTTCTTGTCGTAATTTGGTGTCATTTTGTAGTAATTTTCTATATTTTTGTTAGTAATTTTGTGTCTCTTTTTCTGTGTAAACAGCCTCTCCTGTCCTCTCCTCTCAGCTCTGTGTAAACAGCCTGTCCTCTCCTCTCAGCTCTGTGTAAACAGCCTGTCTCTGTGTCTCAGTGTTCGTGCAGCTGTCCTGTGCGTTCCGTTATGGGACTGAGGACCTGGATGTGATGGGTATGAGCTTCAGGAAGGACATCTGGGTGGAGTACCTGCAGCTCTACCCGGAGAGCCACAAGCCGCAGCTGTCCGACATGCACAGCACGCTGATGAAGAAGGCCGGCGAGAACGCCTACCCCTTCACCTTCGAGGTCAGGAGACTTTATTTAACATCTAACATCCATCCAGACTAGAAAACAAAGCAGCGTGGAGCCCTACTGTAAATTTACCTCTAAAGTTCTGGCTGTAAACTCCATGAGGCCAGTTTCAGTTTGATGATGATATACCAAGTAAAACTGGAGACAAGCTCAAATAGATTTAGTATCAAATGATAGAACTGGATGGAACCCTCTTATATGGTAGATTTGACACCTTTGCTCACATCTGACACATTTAAAATTCTTTATTGAGCATGATAGTGTTTTGAAAGTTAAAAAAAATATTCAAAATCACATTTTATGTTGGACTAAAGGACTAAAAAAGACACAAAATAACCAAAAGAGACACAAAATGAGAAGACAGAATGACAAAAAAAAAACACAGCAGACACAAAATGACTTACAAAGACACGAAAAGACATTAAAAGGATTCAAAAATGGACAAAATAGCCCAAAAATCCATACAGTTAATGTGAACGAGTCATAAAATTGTAGTGAAAATAATAAAGTAAATATCTGGAAAATATTTTTATTTTTATCTGTTTCTATTAAGTCCGTTTAGAGCTCAAATGAGAAAGAAATACTTAAATTAATTGAACAGAGTCTCTGAAAACATGTTTATCTTTGAGTAAACATATGTTGTTGTTGTTGTTGTTGTTGTTTTGTCCCTTTAGATTCCCAACAACCTGCCGTGCTCCGTGTCCCTGCAGCCGGGGCCGAGCGACAAGGGGAAGGTAATAATAATAATAATAATAATAATAATAATAATAATAGTAATAAGGTGAGCAGCTGCGCCTCACAGAGTCTGCATGCTTTATTAATTATAATAATAATTTAACTTCAAACGTTTTCTTCTCAGGCCTGTGGCGTCGATTTCGAGGTGACAACATACACGGCCATGGAGAAATCAAACCCCGACGAGAAGATCTCCAAGAAGTGAGTCAGACTGAGACACACTTCAGATAACACACAATGAAATATGTGTTTAGGGGGACAGGAGGGGACACATAGAAGCTGAAGATTAATCTGAGATTCAGCTGTGACACTGTAAAAACATGCAGTTTAAGGCAAAAACCAACTAGTTTTCTCATGCAGTACAAATTTGCCGTTTCCACCTCCTGTATGTGAGTCTTTGTGACTCTGGAGGAGTCATTTCTATTCTAAGACATCCTGTGCTGCTATAAATCTGCATAAATATAATTTCTACAAAAGTACTCACAATTTCACTTTCGGGCCCTAAAAGATAAAATCCCTACATTAATGGTACCCCGTGTGAGGCATCATGTAATGGTAAGAGATAAAATCCCTACATTAACAACGCCAAAAAAAGAACGGCAAAATGAATTTGAAACCTTCTAAATGCAACAATTATATACATTTAAAATAGTCAAATAAAATAACAAAAATTCTACATAATTAATTCTGTGAATGTTCAGTCAGGAAAACATTATTTTCCTATCACCAAGTTGATCTGTTTATAATTTTAAGCCCACTTTATAAAAAATACTGATACGCCACATTCAAGATTTTTTTTTTTTTGCCTCATGACACTTTACAACCACAAACTAGAGACCTGGGGCATTCAGAGGATGAGCAGCTTTCCTACGTTTATTGACAATAAGAGGGCTTCTCAGCAGTTTGTAGAACAGAAGTGCTTGTTTTCCAATCACTGAAAATACAGAAATCTCCAAAGTTTTTCAATCCAGATCTCAGTATGGATTATTCTATGTTGTTCCAAAGGTCTTTATATATATTGATGTTATATTCTGGAGGGTTTTTCTGACCATTTTTATCCATTCTCTATATGAATAAAATTGCATTATTCAGCACCAAATGTGTGTAGCAAATGTTATCAACCCAAAAATTGCTGCAACAACTTGTGGGACCCAGTTGAACCTGGACTGGACTTTAGAAAGCGTCCCCTAATGTTATGACCCTTTATTCACCATAGTAGGCTTCAATACATAAATAAATCATAATAATTAATTCATCAAGACATGTTTATTAGATAGTTTTGACCAGAACAACTTGACTCACAGTGCTATCTCCCCCTAAACACCCACTGCCCACAACCACCAATTCTCAAAAGAAAAGGACCCGAATGGTCACTGGATTAACCCTTACTTTAGTAAAACAGGAAGCCAGTTATGACACTGAGAGCTGTAATAAAAATGAGTTGATTCTACTGATTGGTTCCCCTTTGACTCTGTCTTCCTCTCACCTGTCGCCCTGCAGGCAGAAAGCTCGCCTCATCGTCCGTAAGATCCAGTTCGCTCCCTCTAAGGTTTCCAGCGGACCCAAAGCCGACATCTGCAAGAGCTTCATGATGTCCGACAAACCAGTCCACGTGGAGGCTTCCATGGAGAAAGATGTACAGTTTCCCATTTCTTATTGATTTACCAATTACAAGATCACCACCTAAAGACCCTCAGACGTCAGCAGTTACCTTTGATGGTGTTTCTGTCAGCAAATCATTAAGGTTAGATGGCAACATACTAAAGTTACAGATGGATCCTTTTCTTCAAAACTGGAACCATTATTAGGGACCGAGCACTGAAAGTGCCACAAAGTCCGACCCAGTTTTCCAGTCAGTCAGTAATATGTGGTGATCGCCTGTGTTGAATGCCGCACTGAGATCCAGTAATACGAAGACTGAAATTCTGCCTTTGTCTGTGTTAAAGTGAATATTTAAACCAAAAAATATAATTTGTTTTCTGCAGGTCCTCTTCACTGTTCTGTCTCATAAACCTGTCTTCATGAATAAACACAGTTCTGACTATTTTCTCTCTGTTCTGACCGCAGCTCTACTTCCACGGCGAGAAGATCCCGATCAAAATCAAAATCAACAACGAGAGCAACAAAACAGTGAAGAAGTTCAACATAACAGGTGGGTTCCTGTGACTGAAGCTCCGTAAAGACTTTTAGAGGTTTACTGAGGGCGCTTTCACACCAATCTGGTTTGGTCCGGACTTTAGGACTTTAGGACTTTTCAGTTTGATCCAAACCTAAACTCCAGGTGTGAAAGGTGCCGCGGACCAGAGGACCAAAGTTTGGTCGACCAGAAGAAGTGGTCTCGGTCCGGACCAAACCAACCAAGGTCCGAACCGTCTGCGGAGTGAAAACAACTTTTTTATAGTTCAGACCTTCGTATTAATGACGGGAAGTTTTTTGCCATAACTGTCAGGATTGCGAGCCGCTTTCTCCTCCTCTCCTGTCGACGGTGATACAGTTTCTCATGATGAGGAGGCTCATCTAGTGAACACCAAACACTCTCACGTATTGCTCATTAAGCTGCTGGTGCTGGTAGCTAAAGTCCAGCAGAAGTATCACCACAGGTAAAAGGTATCTCCTGGATTCATTTAGTGTAAACACGTTAAGGATGTAACTCTGATGTCAGATGCCGGCCGGCCTAACAACGCAGCGTAACCAAAACAAGATGAACCAGGACCTTGGTTCAGACCTTGGTTCAGACCTTGGTTCAGACCTTGGTTCAAACCTTGGTTCAGACCTTGGTTCAGACCTTGGTTCAGACCTTGGTTCAGACCTTGGTTTGGACTTTGGTTCAGACCTTCAGGTGTGAAAACGCCCTGAGGCTGTTACTGAACGTGTTTGTCTCTCCTCAGTGGAACAGACCACAGACATCGTCCTCTACTGCGCAGACAAATACATCAAGACTGTCTTCAACCAGGAGTTTGCGTAGGTGGAACCCAGCAGATATGAAGCGTTGAGGATGGGAGAAGCTCGTGTGTTTACGTGGCGTTTTCTCCTCCCCAGAGAGACGGTGGAGCCCAGCAGCACCTACGAGAACACGCTGACCATCTGCCCCCTGCTGTCCGACAACAAGGAGAAGAGGGGGCTGGCGCTGGACGGACGGCTGAAGGACGAGGACACCAACCTGGCCTCCACCACCCTGTGAGACAGAGACAGGCTCACCGACTGTTCACGCACTGCCAGAATCTCTCATAACGGATTGTTTCTTTTCTCTGCAGCCTGCAGCAGAGTCTTGAAAAAGACATGCTGGGAATCCTGGTGTCCTACAAGATCAAGATCAACCTGATGGTGGCGGGAGGAGGGTGAGTCCCGTTATGTGGAGGATCAGGGGGGGACAGAAGGTCAGGTTCCTCATCTGATAGCTGAGAACCTGAACATTCATCTGTTTCCATTAAAGTCCAAATTTTTAATTTCCATTAAAGTCAGAATTTTGAAGCGAAATGTTGAAATGTGGTATTAAAGACAGGAGGGTCTTCAGGGTAAGACAGGGTTCTTTAGTGGGAGATTAATTTGTTTCCATTAAAGTCAAAGTGAGATGTTGAAATGTGTCATCAAAGACAAAGTGAATCAGTGAGTTTCCATCAAATAAACAAAGCTGCAGTAGCGTCCTCTGGCCAGCAGGGGGCAGTGACATCACTGATCAGTAACAATGTGTGTGTGTGTGTGTGTGTGTGTGTGTGTGTCTGCAGCCTGCTGGGCGGACTCACCTCCAGGTGAGTTCAGGTTCCTTCACCATCAGCCAATCAGCAGCCAGCGTGAATCCACTGTGGTTTCTGATTGGTCCTTTTTGTTTTTCTCTGCAGTGATGTCACAGTGGAGCTGCCGTTACTGCTGATGCACCCTGAACCCTCCGGTAAACACACACACACACACACACACACACACACACACACACACACACACAGACTGATATCAGTCCGCCTGCTGATTATTTTATCTCCTCCAGTATAACATGAGGAGCAGAAGGAGGACCAGGAGGAGAAAGAGGAGGAGGAGAAGGAGGAGCAGGAGGTGTAATGAAACAATACCTGAGTGACTGAAGAGAATAAACTTGTCAACGGAGCAGAGATAAACGTACAGCTTGTGTTGTTGTTGTTGTTGTTGTTGTTGTTGTTTAGGCCAGTTAGCTGTAGAGGGAGCGTTCAGCAGGTCAGGTGAAAGATTTGAGACCAAAGACTTCATACAAATACAAAATAAAAACCTCACAGTGAAACTGTGAACGGCACTTTTCTCTTTCTGTCAAACGTTTCTGAACCGTAAAACAATAAAATATTGTAAAAACACAATTCTGTCGATCTGCTGGCAACAGTTTCCCTTTTTTGTGTGTGTGAGAGAGAGAGAGAGAGAAAGAGAGAGAGAAAGAGAGAGAAAGAGAGAGAGAAAGAGAGAGAGAGAGAGAGAGAATATTAAAAAAAAACAATTCATCTTCTGTGCGTTTTTTTCCTGTCAGCTGACAACAGTGATAAAAGAAATAGACAAAAGAAAAGACAAATTAATACAATCGTAATTATAAGTTCCTTTGAAAATGCCATTTCTAAAATTAAAAATACTATTTATTTAAATGTATTTCCTCATTGATAAACTTTTACAATATTTATCTATTGTGCTTTTGATTCATCAGAGGATGGTTTCGACCCATCGTCCTCCGGGACGCCTCCACTCTGCTATTAATCATCAATAATTATTCAAGTAAATGTATATTGTTAATTGTTAAATGTTCCATAAAAGGTAAAGTGTTGTCCTGAGGAAATGTACATTATACTCAATTTATCCAGAGAACAGATAAATATGCAGAGTGAAGTTCAGAACATTTTTTTTCTAAACTTCCAATCAACTTTTTCAACGTTGTCTTTGAAAAAATAATTGAATAATTAATTCATTTTAAATGCAAAATTCCCCCACCAAGAAAAAGAAAAAATGCTATTTGGATGTTGTCCTCTCAGATAGTTTTAGGATTAATTTCTTAGCCTTATTTGTTCATTTATTTAATCATATTAGTTTTTTATTATGTAAATGTATTGTATTTATCAGCTTCAGTGTTATTTGAAGCATAACATCATAATGTCACAATATTAGACCCTCTCTATTAACCGGCACTGAAGCTGTCCTGACGTGTCTTATCAGAGGCCAGATTGGTTTATTTAAATGTTGTTGTTGTTGTTTATTTTATTATTTTACTGGTGTTAAATTATGGGAGTAACCAGGAGGAAACCCATACAGAAAGGTCATTGATGGTAAATTTGAGTTTTAGCTTTTTGAATATATTCTAAAACCTGAGTGATCCAGGAGGAAACCTTACATGAGATCGTTGCCGACTATTTTTATTTATATATATATACAAAATTATTTTGAAATATATACTTAGGGCGACTCAGAGTGTTCATGTTGCCTCTGATGTATACATGTAAGGGAAAACCTGAGCGAACCAGGAGAAAACCCACGAGGGATCTTCTTTTTCCCAAAATAAAAAAAACCTTTGAGAATTTGCAAACAATAAAAAAAGAAATGCCCTAATTCTCTTTTTTATTGTTATTACTACTATTATTGCTATTATTATTATTATTATTATTATTTTATTACTTTGACAATGTCAAAGCACTTGATGTGATCAAAGTTTAGAAAAAAATAAAGAATTTTTTTTTCTTTTTTTCCAAAATAAAAAACCTTTGAGAATTTGCATACAATGAAATGCAGTAATTCTCTTTTTTTTATTTTATTTTTTATTATTATTTTTATTTCATTTTTTAAATTTAATTTAATTTAATATTATTTTATTTTTTAGTTTACTTTTTATTATTATTTTTTTCATTTTTTATTTGATTTATCATTATTATTTTATTATTATTATTATTTTGATTTGAGGGACGTCATGACGCAGAGTGCGTGAGGCGCCGCAGCATCACGGAGCTGAGGGACGTCATGACGCAGAGTGCGTGAGGCGCCGCGGCATCACGGAGCTGAACGGAGGTGAGTGACGTCATGACGCACAGTGCGTGAGGCGTCGCAGCGTCACGGAGCTGAGTGACGTCATGACGCAGAGTGCGTGAGGCGCCGCAGCATCATGGAGCTGAACGGAGCTGAGTGACGTCATGACGCAGAGTGCGTGAGGCGCCGCAGCATCATGGAGCTGAACGGAGGTGAGTGACTTGAGACTTGAGAGACTTTCAGAGCTCACAAACACAAACTGTGACGTGTCTGACTCACCTGCGCTGCTCACCTGGTTCACCGAACACCTGGGAACTCTTCCTGGTGTTCACCTTTGACCTCCAGGCACATTTATCCTGATAACTGGGACAGTTAGCCTAGCCCGGCTAGCTCGCTGCGATGCTAATCACGTTTCATACAAACAGAGAGAAATAAAGAGGTGAGAGGAGAAATGATGAGTCAGGAAGAGTTTAATGACGTCGTTAGTGATGCAGACTGAGCAGAGACACCTTTATAATATATAATATATCATTATTCTGCCTGTTTATCACCCAAACACTGTTAACCCTTTGGAGTTTGGGGCTATTCTGTTGGCTTGTGACTGCTTTTCTTCATTCTGTCTGTATAAACCACTTAAAACGTGTTCACCATGACATGTTGGTGTCATTGTTTTCAGCACAATATATCATATATATATGACCTGATTATTATTCTTTCATTTTCACTTATTGGATCAAGATTTTGAATACAAAACACACACAAAATTACAAAAACACACATAAAAGAGGAGGAGGAGGAGAGAGAGAGGAGGAAAAGGAGAGGAGGAGGAGAAGAGAGAAAGAGGAGAAGAGAAGGAGGGAGAGGAGAGGAGGAGAGGAGGAGGAGAGAGAGAGGAGGAAGAGAGAGGAGGAGGAGGAGACTACTCAACTCCTCACCCGTCCTCCTCAGGGGTCATTAAGGACCCCATGACATCAGACCGGTTTTAGGCATGTAGAAATAAAATATTAACAACTTTTTTTATTCACATTTTACGGCAACTCATGACCAACACATATAATAAATAATAACATATTTTTTCATTATTATTGGTCAGTTTTAATCAAATTAGGGCCTAATTTTCAAGTTTGACTTGTATACCAATTTGTTGGTCATGAGTTGCTTTAAAAGGTAAAAAAAAAAAAGTTGTTAATTTTTTTCTACATGTCCTAAAACCAGTCTGATGTCATGGGGTCCTTTTTGAGCCCTGAGGACCAAGGATGCAGAGGGGCACATATGCTGAAAATTTCAAGCAATTCTATGAAAGTAAACCTTTATTAATCATATGTTGAAAATGATTTGGGGTCAAAAAGGAGCCCAGGAGCCCAGGAGGGTTAAGTACAATTTTGAGGTACTTGTACTTTACTTGAGTATTAACATTTTATGTAACTTTATACTTATACTACACATTTAGAGGCAAATATTGTACTTTTTATCAATCTGCCAATCAATCAGACTTTATTTGTAGAGCACTTTTCATACAAGAGAAATGTCACAAAGTGCTTCACATAAAAAAGGAAAAATAATAATAATAATAATAATTTAAAAAAAACAAACTGAGGAAACACTGGGGGCAGCTTAGAAATGAATTAGATAAAATAAAATAAAAATGAAGTAAGTAAAAAAAAGCTAGATAGATAAAAAAGATGAAAATAATAAACAAATAATTAAAAAGTAGAGCATGATAAAATATATATGTATAAAAATAGACTAATAAATAATAGCAAATAAATAAATTAAAGAGAAGATGGGTTTTTTTTACATTTTAACACTAATGCTGGGCTTACACCAAACGATTTCCCCAGTCCCAGACTAAAAACTAAAAGTCTTTAGTAAATCTAGGAGTCTTACTGGAGTCACAGCGCTCCCGTCATCCCAATCGTTAAGTGTAAGATAGTAATCTGCGCTGTTTCTTATCAGTCTGTTCCTAGTCTTGGGTTTGCGATCATATCAAACGTGTTTGATATGATCGCAAGTCGCAGTGACGGAACACAATCAACAACCAATAGATGAGCAGACCGGCAGTAAAACCACTTCGACAGGAAAAAGTTACATCACAATAATGTTAGTAAGCTCAAGCCTAAATACAAATATAGAGATGTAATATATTTACGGCCACAAGCGGGATTTTGGGGGCGCTGTTTAGTAGTAGTAATAGTAAGCAGACCCAGTTAAAATGTATACATAAATGTATACATAAATAAGTAATAAATAATTGATGATTAATGTGTGATTAACTAAATGAAAGTTGATAGAGCTGATAAGTATAATTATTCTTATTAAACAAATAAATTAAATATAATTAAATAGGACATAAATGTATATCATGAATTCTTTTCTAAATTTTCCTTTCCTTTATTCTTCCTTATCTATTCTTCTTGTCTATTTTTACTGTAAAATAGTAACTTTTCATGTCAGAAAAACAGAAACCCCTTTTCAGCTTTGTGAGGGGCACTTTGTGGCGTCTTCTTTTCTTTTCTTTTTTTCCAACACAAACCACTGCACACACAAACATTGCATGGTAGGTAAAAAATGCTAAAAGAATCTAGTTGTAGTCTTGTAAATAGTGACCCTGCAAGATTCACAGTCTTTGTAGGATCTCAGTCTGAGACTAGGCTGGGACTAAAAACTCTAAACACTTGTCTTCAGATGTGAGCAGGTGTGAGCTGATAGTCTTTCCAAATCTTTTCAAAGTCTTCTGGTGTATAGGGAGCATAAGATGTATGAGCAGAAAAATATTTAAAAATGGTTCAAGTAAAAGCCTCGATTCCGACCAAAAATGTCGTTACTGCAGTTAGACTTTGTAGGGAAGAATAAATTAATCATGTTTTTATGTTAAATCTCGACCTGAAAAGTAACTAAAGTTGTCAGCTAAATGCAGTGGAGTAGAAGTATAAAGTTACATAAAATAGAAATACTCAAGTAAAGCACAAGTACCTCAAAACTGTACTTCAGTAAAGTACTTGAGTAAATGTACTTAGTTACTTTCCACCCTGTGTTACAGTGAGTGTGTGTGTGTCTGCAGACGATGAGGACTTTGAGTGGGAGCCCCCCACCGAGGCGGAGATGAAGGTGATCCAGGCCCGCAGGGAGCGGCAGGACAAGATCAGCAAGCTGATGGGAGGCTACCTGCTGAAGGGCTACAAGATGCTGGGAGAGTGCTGCGAGCTGTGTGGGGTGATTATTATTATTATTACCTGGATTATTATTATTCTCTCTTATATTATACTATTATACTATACTCTATTATTATTACCTGGATTATTATTATTCTCTCTTATATTATACTATTATACTATACTCTATTATTATTATTATTATTACCTGGATTATTATTATTCTCTCTTATATTATACTATTATACTATACTCTATTATTATTACCTGGATTATTATTATTCTCTCTTATATTATACTATTATACTATACTCTATTATTATTATTATTATTACCTGGATTATTATTATTCTCTCTTATATTATACTATTATACTATACTCTATTATTATTATAGAGGACAGGGTGGAGACAGTCACTGACTGAACGCAATGCAAACTCAAAATCAGCTCGATTTATTGTTTTCTGTTGCAACTGTCGTCCAAACTTTCTAAAGGTAGTGTTTAGGGTGAGACAGAAGGTTCTTTAGAGGGAGACAGAAGGTTCTTTAGGGTGAGACAGGGAGTGTTAAGGGTGAGACGGGGAGTGTTTAGGGTGAGACGGGGAGTGTTTAGGGTGAGACGGGGAGTGTTTAGGGGGAGACAGGCTTATTTAGGGTGAGACAGAAGGTTCTTTAGAGGGAGACAGAAGGTTCTTTAGGGGGAGACAGGGAGTGTTTAGGGGGAGACAGGGTTCTTTAGGGGGAGACAGGGTTCTTTAGAGGGAGACAGGGAGTGTTTAGGGGGAGACAGGGTTCTTTAGGGGGAGACAGGGAGTGTTTAGGGGGAGACAGGGTTCTTTAGGGGGAGACAGGGAGTGTTTAGGGGGAGACAGGGTTCTTTAGGGGGAGACAGGGAGTGTTTAGGGGGAGACAGGGTTCTTTAGGGGGAGACAGGGAGTGTTTAGGGGGAGACAGGGTTCTTTAGGGGGAGACAGGGAGTGTTTAGGGGGAGACAGGGTTCTTTAGGGGGAGACAGGGAGTGTTTAGGGGGAGACAGGGTTCTTTAGGGGGAGACAGGGAGTGTTTAGGGGGAGACAGGGTTCTTTAGGGGGAGACAGGGAGTGTTTAGGGGGAGACAGGGTTCTTTAGAGGGAGACAGGGTTCTTTAGAGGGAGACAGGGAGTGTTTAGGGGGAGACAGGGTTCTTTAGGGGGAGACAGGGAGTGTTTAGGGGGAGACAGGGAGTGTTTAGGGGGAGACAGGGTTCTTTAGGGGGAGACGGGGTTCTTTAGAGGGAGACAGAAGGTTCTTTAGAGGGAGACAGGGTTCTTTAGGGGGAGACAGGGAGTGTTTAGGGTGAGACGGGGAGTGTTTAGGGGGAGACAGGCTTATTTAGGGTGAGACAGAAGGTTCTTTAGATGGAGACAGAAGGTTCTTTAGGGGGAGACAGGGAGTGTTTAGGGGGAGACAGGGTTCTTTAGAGGGAGACAGGGTTCTTTAGAGGGAGACAGGGAGTGTTTAGGGGGAGACAGGGTTCTTTAGGGGGAGACAGGGAGTGTTTAGGGGGAGACAGGGTTCTTTAGGGGGAGACAGGGTTCTTTAGGGGGAGACAGGGTTCTTTAGAGGGAGACAGGGAGTGTTTAGGGGGAGACAGGGTTCTTTAGGGGGAGACAGGGTTCTTTAGAGGGAGACAGGGTTCTTTAGGGGGAGACAGGGAGTGTTTAGGGGGAGACAGGGTTCTTTAGAGGGAGACAGGGAGTGTTTAGGGGGAGACAGGGTTCTTTAGGGGGAGACAGGGTTCTTTAGGGGGAGACAGGGTTCTTTAGGGGGAGACAGGGTTCTTTAGAGGGAGACAGGGAGTGTTTAGGGGGAGACAGGGTTCTTTAGGGGGAGACAGGGTTCTTTAGGGGGAGACAGGGTTCTTTAGAGGGAGACAGGGTTCTTTAGGGGGAGACAGGGTTCTTTAGGGGGAGACAGGGTTCTTTAGAGGGAGACAGGGAGTGTTTAGGGGGAGACAGGGTTCTTTAGGGGGAGACAGGGTTCTTTAGGGGGAGACAGGGTTCTTTAGAGGGAGACAGGAGGTTCTTTAGGGGGAGACAGGCTTATTTAGGGGGAGACAGGGTTCTTTAGAGGGAGACAGAGGGTTCTTTAGAGGGAGACAGAAGGTTCTTTAGAGGGAGACAGGCTTATTTAGGGGGAGACAGGGTTCTTTAGGGGGAGACAGGAGGTTCTTTAGTTGTGACAGTGTTGATATAATTTGTTCAACACATTAAGACACCAAGACCTTAAAAAGCACCAAAGAAAAATTCCAAATGTTTCTGACTGTTTATCTGTAATTTGAGAATGTTTGTTGAGCAGGCCGCCGTGTTCTTCCTGCTTCAAACCAAAGTCTGCATGTGTCAGTCTCACAGTTCACAGGTCCAGGTGTTCTGGTTCAGGTGTTCAGGTCCAGATGTTCTGGTCCAGATGTTCTGGTCCAGATTTGTGTCTCATTAGTAAAAACATGTTCGTTGTTGTTGTTTGCAGACGATTCTTCTGCAGGACAAACAGCATAAAAACTACTGTGTCTCATGTCAGGAGCTGGACTCTGATGTAGACAAGGACAACCCCGGTACACACACACACACACATACACACACACACAGAGACAGACACACAAACACACACACACACACACACACAGAGACAGACACACAAACACACACACACACACACACACACACTCATATTTAAGGCCATGAGTAATAAATAAACCACCTGTATCTGGTCTTGTCTTCCTGTCTGTCCCCCCTCAGCTCTGAATGCCCAGGCGGCGTTGTCCCAGGTGAGAGAGAGACAGCTGGCGGCTCAGTCCGCCGCCCCGGCCCCGTCCCCGGCCCCCGAACTCAACGGCGGCGCCAGCAGCAGCAGTCCGGCGAGCGTGTCGGTCCCCCTGCCCAGACCGGAGCACTGCGAGGGGGCGGCGGCGGGGGGCCGGGCCCTCCTGCCTCCTCCCGCCGCCCCGTCCCCCTCGCCCCCTGCCCCCGCCCCTCCCCTGGCTCCCGCTCGCCCCGCCGCCACCCCGCCGAGCGCCGCCGCCGCCGTCCTCCAGCCCGTGCTGCAGGAGGCCGAGGACGCCGTTCTAATCAAACTCCGCTGGGCCACCAACCAGCTGCAGAGCTCGGCCTCGCTGGAGTCCAGCATCCAGCTGTGCAGCCTCATCACCAGCTGTGCCAACTCGCTGCGCAGCCTCAAGGAGCTCAGCCAGTAACCGCCACGGGGAACGTTGGACCCGTGGAGTGACGGGGTGAACGCTGTTTCTGCTTGCCTCTGTCCTGGAACACTGACTCTGGTTCGCTGCTTCTCTGGGACTGGATCCTTGCTTAGAGCTGAAAATGGAAAAAGTTGAACACTTGAAATAGGAATAAAATGTCACTCTTCAGTTCACAGAGCCGCAGAAATATCATATTACATTGTTTCACCTCAAAATACGTGTTTCCTCTCGCCTGATTTACAACCCGATTCCAAAAAAGTTGGGACGCTGTCAGGCAGCAGTGTCTTTCCAGTGTTAATACGATGATTAAGGAGTTAAAGTGGGCAGAAATAATCCGTCTGTCATCAGGACTAACCTTTCGTTGAACCGCCTGTCCTAACTGAACGCAAAGCAAACTCAAAATCAGCTCGATTTATTGTTTTCTGTTGCAACTGTCGTCCAAACTGTCCGCAAACTTTCTATAAGTTGCTGAAAATGACGAGTTCTTGATGCGATGCCTCCTCATTTCACAGCACAAACCTAAATCAGGTGGTCAGTCAGCTTTCTGCAGGACTTCCTGTTGTCTTTATTGTTGTCCTTTAAAAACCAGAATTAAAAAAAACTGTTTTCCTGTTAAAAAGTAGAAAGATCTGGAGTTCACAGCTGATCTGATCGGTACATCGAAGAGTGATTCTATCGGACAGAGGGCGCCGACGCTGCCTGATGTTCAGAAGCTCTCTTGCTCGTTCGGACACCAAACTCAATCTGATGCATCAACATTAATAGCCGAGCCAGAGACCGAGACAAGTGCACAAAGCGGTCTCTATCTAGATGCAGTCCGGACTGGAGTCCTGTAGCCCTGAAAACAGAATACATCAAAATCAGTGTATAGTTACAAAGTTCATCAGCCTGATTGCATTGTTTCCTGTCGCAGCAGAACTTCTGTCGGACCGGGTTCTTTCTGTCGCTGTAAAATGAAGCGTTCTCGACACGTTACCTCTTTATTTCACGACACAAACCCAACTGACCCCTAAACCAAAACAAGTGACTTCCTGCTGTCTTTATTGTTGGTATTTTCCTGTAAAAGTTACAGTAAAAACATATTTTTTAGTGGTTCTGCCTCCAGGCTGATGTGGAGCAAACAGCTGGTTGGTTCGTAGTTCTGAGGTGATTCTGACGGATTCAGAGCGGACAGAGGGTACCGGCGGCGAGACAAGGTCCCAACTTTTCTGTAACGGGTTGAATCAGTGGATGTTCTGGTCTGAGCTGAGAGTGTTGGAGAGACCGTCTGATGGAACTAGACCACCTGGCTTTTGGTGCTGGAAAAAAATACAAAAAATGAGTCTAAAATAACTCTGGTGTATTCAGCCCCGGAGGTTTTATTAGAAATATATTTGATGATGATGATGATGATGGACTCTTAAATAAACAAACTGTACATGACTAGACAGCACTTCATGTTAGAGAACAGCTTCAGGTCGAGCTTTGAAGCCTGAATAAAGCTTCGCCTGTTCAGAGCTCCACCGTTTGTTTCTTCCCAGCAGGGGGCGCCAGACTGCAGCCCAACATTAAACACACCGACCATTTTAAATACAAAGACAATAAACATTTAAATCACAGTTACCTGAAGCTATAGAGCCATTCATTCATTGTTTCTTTATTGTGGTAATTTTACTAAATTATTAGTAACAGCCGGGTTTTTTTCTGTGTGGGGGACGAAGCTGCGGAAATTGCATAAATAGAGGGGGATTTAAAACAGTAAATGCATGTTAAAAAATACATTTTACAATAAATATAAATCATAAATGGAGGAAAAATTCTGAAGTAAAGTCAATGATTATTGTACTTTACACAAACATTTATAAATAAAGATGCAAATACAAACAATGATTGTTACGTTATTAAATAAATATGGCTATCTTTTTAAATATTTTGGTGCATTAAATGACATAGAGGACAAATGCAATGGAAAACAAGTAAATAAATCATAAAATAAGGAAATGCATGCAAAAACTATGTACGACAAATTTGATAAAGGTATAAAAATAAAGCAAATTAAAATATATATTTGTCATGTTATTAAACAATTGTCTTTTATTGTTTAATATGAATTTTAATTCATTAAATGGCATAAATAGAGTAGAAATGCAAAAGGAAAATACATTTAAAAAACAAGTAAATACATATGAAAATAAATGCAGAAAAAAGTACATTTTGAAATAAATAGTAGTGCATGAATGGAAGAAAAATAGGGGACTTAATACAAATAAAGTAAATACATAAATACAGATGCAATCAAAAAATATTGATGTCACATTATTAAATGAAAAATCTTTTAATATTGTCGGTACATTAAATGACAGAGGGGAAATGCAATGGGAAGATAATTAGTAAATATGTATAAAAATAAACTAAAAAAAAGTTTTAAAATAAGGAATACGTAAATTAAAATAAAATAAATAAAGATGATAAAAATATATATTGATGTCACATTATTAGATGAATACATAAATGAATGTATATACACTACTCACAATAAGTTAGGGATATTGTTATTTACATGAGTGCTTTTCCTATTTGGTCTGAATTTTAATGAAATAAGTAATAATTCCCTTTGATATTACTATAAATGAATGAGAAGAAGCACCATTTTCATTAGTGCAATATTTATTACCCCAACAATTTAAACAATAACAAAGATAGCCCCAAATAACCAAAACTGACAAAGTCAGTAGTGGGTGTTTCCACCATTTGCCGCAATGACAGCCTGACAGCAACGTCTCATGCTCCTAACTAGCCTCATGATGGGGTTCTGGGGCAACGCGGTCCACTCCCCCACAAGTGTTCTGCCAGGTCAGGTTCAGCTGGTCCCAGACTTGCTCCATGGGGTTCAGGTCAGCTGGTCCCAGACCTGCTCCATGGGGTTCAGGTCAGCTGGTCCCAGACCTGCTCTATGGGGTTCAGGTCAGCTGGTCCCAGACCTGCTCAATGGGGTTCAGGTCAGCTGTTCCCAGACCTGCTCTATGGGGTTCAGGTCAGCTGGTCCCAGACCTGCTCCATGGGGTTCAGGTCAGGGGGCATCACTGGCCAAACCATATGAGGCTCTCCGACTTCCTGAAGTTGAGCTGTGACAATTCTGGCACGATGTGGTGGAGCATTCTCATCCATGAACAGACAGTTGGGGGATGATGATGGGTTCTATGATGTCTCTGAGGTAAGAACGGATAAGATATATAACATTATATATGTAAATATATATAACATTATATATGTAAATATATATAACATTATATATATATAAATATATATTTTTTATTATAATATTAACCTAAAGCGGTGATTCAACCGAGAGGATGTCTCGGTCCATGAACTCTACACACCAGTTTGAAATGAGACTCTGACATGATAAACTGTTGTGTTAAAGCTCCGCCCCTCAGCTGAGTCCCCCGAGACAAACCAGGAAACAAGATGTTCTTCTGACTCGCTGAGACAAAGAGAGACACACACACACTCTGAGAAACGGAGGATAAGATCCAGCTTCAGACTAAAACCTCCACTTTGACTGAAAGAGGACGACTTCAGGAGATTACTGGGAATACTGGAACAGCTCCACTTCACCAGCTGCTGAATCCACAAACTGAACGACAGTTTTACAGGAAAGTAAAGTAACTTTGACAGAACGGGAAGTGGCTGAGCTGTTTGTCTGCTGTGTTTTCAGCTTCACTCAGAGACAAAATGGCTTCCAGATTAGAGGACGATCTCTGCTGTTCTGTCTGCCACGACATCTTTAAAGATCCTGTTCTTCTGTCATGCAGCCACAGCTTCTGTAGAGACTGTCTGCAGAGCTGGTGGACGGAGAAACAAACCAGAGAGTGTCCGGTTTGTAAGAAAAAATCTTCAAGGGATCCACCACCTTGTAACCTGGTGTTAAAGAACCTGTGTGAGAGTTTCTTACTGGAGAGAGATCAGAGAGCTTCAGAGCCTCTCTGCAGTCTGCACTCTGAGAAACTCAAACTCTTCTGTCTGGACCATCAGCAGCCAGTGTGTCTCGTCTGCATAGATTCAGAAGAACACTCCAACCACACATTCAAATCCATCGATGAAGCTGCACAACAACACAAGAAGGAACTTCAGGAAACTCTGAAGCCTTTAAAGAAGAAGTTAGAGGTTTTTAAAGAAGTTAAAGAGAAGTTTGATCAAACAGCAGAACACATTCAGGACCAGGCCCGACGCACAGAGACGCAGATTAAGGAGCAGTTTAAGAAGCTTCACCAGTTTCTAGAAGAGGAAGAGGAGGCCAGGATGGCTGCACTGAGGGAGGAAGAGGAGCAGAAGAGTCAGATGATGAAGGAGAAGATGGAGGCTCTGAGCAGAGAGATAGCAGCTCTTTCAGACACAGTCAGAGCCACAGAGGACCAGCTGAGAGCTGAACACGTCTCATTCCTGCAAAACTACAAGGCTGCAGTGGAAAGAGTCCAGCAGCGCCCCCTGCTGGAGGATCCACAGCTGCCCTCAGGAGCTCTGATAGACCAGGCCAAACACCTGGGCAACCTGGCCTTCAACATCTGGAACAAGATGAAGGACCTGGTCTCCTACAGTCCTGTTGTTCTGGACCCAAACACTGCTGGTACACATCTCATCCTGTCTGAAGATCTGACCAGTCTGAGACGAGGAGGAGAACAGCAGCTTCCTGATAATCCAGAGAGGGTTTGTTATATCTTCTCTGTTCTGGGCTCTGAGGGCTTTAACTCAGGGACTCACAGCTGGGAGGTCCAGGTTGGAGACAGTATATACTGGCATCTGGGTGTGTTAGCAGAGTCTGTCCAGAGGAAAGGAGACATAGACTCTGGATTATGGAGAATAGGGTTAGATGACGATGAATACTCATCACATTCACCATCAGATGAAGGAATTTATCTCAGAGTGGAGAAGAAGCCTCAGAGGATCAGAGTGAATCTGGACTGGAACAGAGGAAAGCTGTCGTTCTCTGATGCTGACACTAACACACACATACACACCATCACACACACTTTCACTGAGAGGATGTTTCCATATTTTATGAATGGGGATGATATAGAGAATCTCCCACTGCATGTTTTACCAGTGAAGGTCTCTGTGGCTGCAGGACAACAGGAATAGACGATCAGCATCGTCTGAAGTCTTTGAGGAACATGTGACCACGTTGTCCTCCTCATGTTTGTTTCTCCTCAGATCAAAGAGCTGTCAATCACTCTGTGACTGGCAGGCGTCTCTGTGGTTTCCTGTTTGGTTATTGATCAAATCTGTAAAACTTCATTCTCATTGATTGTTTTGTTTTTGTTTTATTGGTGTGTAATAGTAAAATTTACTGTGAAATAACAGAAAACAACAAGTTATTTTACAGATGATGGATTTAAAGACACAGATAATAAACAGTTAATATCTTTATTTAAAATATATAATTCTGTAGAATAACTAAAGTGTTTTTACTTTAATTTGACATTAACTGTTTGACAACTTTTGCTGCCAAAGGTTTTACAGTTTTTTATTGTTTTTTCATTGTTAAATTTAAAGTTTCACTGTAAGAAATCAGAAAGTTTCATTAATTTTACATTCAGCAATATGATGTGTTTTTTGTTTTACATAGAATTAAACGTCATTTAACATTCGAGACCATTAAGCTTTTGAAGAATACTGTAAAAAAAAAAAAAATCTATCCTATTATATTAATTAACAGATTTCAACTTCCATGTTATGCTTCATATTTGTAATTAAACTAATAACTTTATGGCATTTTCACTGTTCATGCATTATTGGGCTTTTATTGTGAAGCGTGGGGCAGGTTTGTGGGCGTGGCTTAAATTTCATAAATGTTTGTTTGAGTTTTGTAATAAAGACGAAAGTCTTAAATTTTGCGTATCAGTGTTTTTTTTAATTTTTTTATAGAGTGGGTTTAAAATTCACAACAGATCAACTTGGTGATATGAAAAGAATGTATTCCTGACTGAACATTCACAGAATTCATGATGTAGAATTTTTAATGTTATTCAACTATTTTAGATTTATTTAATTGTTGCATTTAGAAGGTTTCAAATTAATTTCTTCTTTTATTGGCGCTATTAAGACTTAATATTATAAAGTATTTTAGTCTAAATATAATTTTATCTCACTTTTTCTCCTGTACTCTTGGCATCCTTTTTGACCCCAAATCAGTTTCAACATACGATTAATATAGGTTAACTTTCATAGAATTGCCCATAGTAGCGCCTCGTAAAGCAGTGTGGGCGTCTGTGTCAGTTATAACCTACGCACGCTGCTTTGTTGTCTTCTGCTCTCTTCTCCTCGACCAATGGGATGAGCGTATTCTGTATCGTCATACTGGTGTGTGAATATGCTGTCAGCTCATTGGTCACAGAGCAGGACGGGCCTGGGAACAAATTTACTGTAAGTTTACATATAAATCGCCCTGTTATGCATTTTTCCTTGGCATTTACTGACTATTATTTGACTCTCACAATAATACGGGACAAAGTGCGTCCCTTTTCACCTCAATACTGGACGGGTGCTTTTGTTTCTAAATACGGGACAATTCAGTTTTTCAAGGGACGGTTGGCAACCCTAGGGCTCAGCTTTATCACATCTTTCAACACTCTTCTTACTTAACGCCTTTTCAGCTTATATACGTAATAATATGTGTCATTACATGTTTGAAAATGAAGCTGATAAAACTCAACCCATGTATAATTCATGATCTACTTCACTGAAAATCACAACACCGGCGTGGGAAACACAGGGTCATCATGGTTGTGGATGTCTTGCACATTTTCATCAAATATTTAAAACGTTTTTAAAGCTGTCATCAATACTACTGACCGTGTGGACACTAAGACAAAGTGTCTCAGC
This sequence comes from Centropristis striata, assembly GCF_030273125.1. NCBI lineage: Eukaryota > Metazoa > Chordata > Actinopteri > Perciformes > Serranidae > Centropristis > Centropristis striata. The sequence goes on along the minus strand of NC_081531.1, from coordinate 1,056,742 downwards.
AGCTGCAGCTGTGTCACAGAACAGCTCTGCCAAAAACAAGCCGGGAAATTGCTAATAAACATTTACATATGGTTAAAACACCTGGTGTTTCACACATACGTGAATGTCTGCAGTTACATCCTACATATTCGTAAATATGGGTATATATTATGTGCCGCGTCGCGCCGTGGTGAGCCGTCGCGCTCAGAGCTCCAGAGAGCCGGGAGGAGCCGGCCGGCGTCTCAACATAAAGTGGCCAACATATGTGGCGCGGTAACCGGTTAAACACCATTAAAACACAACGTCCCCTTCTCTTTCTCTTGACTGATTCACCAACAGAGCTCCATGTAATATGCAGAGATTAAAACAGTGATGCTTACAAGCCGATAGCACACGTTAGCATCATGGGACATGCTATCAGGCCAAGCTAACGCTAACTGCACATTCTTTATTGTAATTAATATCACAAAGTAGCAAAGCACAAACTTACCGATGGTACGTTTGCTGTTGCTTGGACACGTAAAGTGGGTCTGGCTCCAACCACAAGAATCAGTTTAGAGGCAAAGCCGTATTCACCGATTTATGCTAATTCACCCGAATTTACGATTGGCAAATTGAAACGGCCCGTAGGAGGGCCAGCAGACCAGAAAGGAAGGGTAAAAAAACAATGCAGGGGCTTCAGCTTTCCACATGCACAGGTCTGGTGGCACATTTTTCACAATAGGGGACCTTTAATAAAAATAAAATAAATAAATATATAAATAAAGATGCAAATAAAAATATATTGACGTCACATCATTAAATAAAAAAATAATATATATAAAAATATGAATGGCATTGAGGGAAAATGAAAAAGTGAGAAAAAATTAAAAAATAGTAAAAATAAGTTAATTTAAGAAAAATAAATCATAAAAATAAAATGATGTATGTCAGTCATTAAATAAATAATTAAAATAATATTCGTCATTAAATAAATAATTACAATAATATTGTTGGTAAATTAAAGGGCATATTTATTTAACATTTTTTGTCAGCTTCAGTCATAAAGCAGTGATTCAGTCGAGGGGAGGAAACTGAACAAAGCCAGGAAGCCTGACAGTGAGCTGCAGCTCTGCGGGACTAGTTTCTCTGCGGTCCCGGACTCTCCGGTGATGAACGGGTGCAGCGCGGCGGATGGTGCCTCTCCGGTGTCGGTGCTCCTGAGCGGCATCCTGATCTCCAGCGAGTCGCGGTGGGACATCGAGAAGGTGCACAGCAACAGAGCGTGCATCCAGGTGACATCAGCGGCGGGGACGCGGCCACGGCAGAGCGAGCGGACTGGACGCTGCTCTGGCTCTGCTGAGGAAAGATATGGTGAGCTGGGAATAATGCAAAACATAAATGAAGCATAAAGAAATGAATCGAAGGAATAAAAACAAACAAAACTGAAAAGTAAATATATTAATACAAAACTAAATAAATAAATAGAGAAGCAAATTAAACATCAACTAAACAGATTAAGCCTAAATGTTGTATGTTGGTTTCAGAAACTTTTAACATTTAATAGATTTAGTCTAGTCTGGATGCTCCAGGTCTCTAGTCTGGATGCTCCAGGTCTCTAGTCTGGATGCTCCAGATCTCTAGTCTGAATGCTCCAGGTCTCTAGTCTCTGAATGCTCCAGGTCTCTAGTCTGGATGCTCCAGGTCTCTAGTCTGGATGCTCCAGGTCTCTAGTCTCTAGTCTGGATGCTCCAGGTCTCTAGTCTGAATGCTCCAGGTCTCTAGTCTCTGAATGCTCCAGGTCTCTAGTCTGGATGCTCCAGGTCTCTAGTCTGAATGCTCCAGGTCTCTAGTCTCTGAATGCTCCAGGTCTCTAGTCTGAATGCTCCAGGTCTCTAGTCTCTGAATGCTCCAGGTCTCTAGTCTGAATGCTCCAGGTCTCTAGTCTCTGAATGCTCCAGGTCTCTAGTCTGAATGCTCCAGGTCTCTAGTCTCTGAATGCTACAGGTTTCTAGTCTGAATGCTCCAGGTCTCTAGTCTGGATGCTCCAGGTCTCTAGTCTGGATGCTCCAGGTCTCTAGTCTGAATGCTCCAGGTCTCTAGTCTGGATGCTCCAGGTCTGTAGTCTGGATGCTCTAGGTCTCTAGTCTGGATGCTCCAGGTCTCTAGTCTGAATGCTCCAGGTCTCTAGTCTGGATGCTCCAGGTCTCTAGTCTGAATGCTCCAGGTCTCTAGTCTGGATGCTCGAGGTCTCTAGTCTGAATGCTCGAGGTCTCTAGTCTGAATGCTCCAGGTGTCTAGTCTCTGAATGCTCCAGGTCTCTAGTCTCTGAATGCTCCAGGTCTCTAGTCTGAATGCTCCAGGTGTCTAGTCTCTGAATGCTCCAGGTCTCTAGTCTGAATGCTCCAGGTCTCTAGTCTGAATGCTCCAGGTCTCTAGTCTGGATGCTTCAGGTCTCTAGTCTGGATGCTCTAGGTCTCTAGTCTGGATGCTCCAGGTCTCTAGTCTGGATGCTCCAAGTCTCTAGTCTGAATGCTCCAGGTCTCTAGTCTGGATGCTCCAGGTCTCTAGTCTTGATGCTCTAGGTCTCTAGTCTGGATGCTCCAGGTCTCTAGTCTGAATGCTCCAGGTCTCTAGTCTGGATGCTCCAGGTCTCTAGTCTGAATGCTCCAGGTCTCTAGTCTGGATGCTCCAGGTCTGTAGTCTGGATGCTCTAGGTCTCTAGTCTGGATGCTCCAGGTCTCTAGTCTGAATGCTCCAGGTCTCTAGTCTCTGAATGCTACAGGTTTCTAGTCTGAATGCTCCAGGTCTCTAGTCTGGATGCTCCAGGTCTCTAGTCTGGATGCTCCAGGTCTCTAGTCTGAATGCTCCAGGTCTCTAGTCTGGATGCTCCAGGTCTGTAGTCTGGATGCTCTAGGTCTCTAGTCTGGATGCTCCAGGTCTCTAGTCTGAATGCTCCAGGTCTCTAGTCTGGATGCTCCAGGTCTCTAGTCTGAATGCTCCAGGTCTCTAGTCTGGATGCTCGAGGTCTCTAGTCTGAATGCTCGAGGTCTCTAGTCTGAATGCTCCAGGTGTCTAGTCTCTGAATGCTCCAGGTCTCTAGTCTCTGAATGCTCCAGGTCTCTAGTCTGAATGCTCCAGGTGTCTAGTCTCTGAATGCTCCAGGTCTCTAGTCTGAATGCTCCAGGTCTCTAGTCTGGATGCTCGAGGTCTCTAGTCTGAATGCTCGAGGTCTCTAGTCTGAATGCTCCAGGTGTCTAGTCTCTGAATGCTCCAGGTCTCTAGTCTCTGAATGCTCCAGGTCTCTAGTCTGAATGCTCCAGGTGTCTAGTCTCTGAATGCTCCAGGTCTCTAGTCTGAATGCTCCAGGTCTCTAGTCTGAATGCTCCAGGTCTCTAGTCTGGATGCTTCAGGTCTCTAGTCTGGATGCTCTAGGTCTCTAGTCTGGATGCTCCAGGTCTCTAGTCTGGATGCTCCAAGTCTCTAGTCTGAATGCTCCAGGTCTCTAGTCTGGATGCTCCAGGTCTCTAGTCTTGATGCTCTAGGTCTCTAGTCTGGATGCTCCAGGTCTCTAGTCTGAATGCTCCAGGTCTCTAGTCTGGATGCTCCAGGTCTCTAGTCTGAATGCTCCAGGTCTCTAGTCTGGATGCTCCAGGTCTGTAGTCTGGATGCTCTAGGTCTCTAGTCTGGATGCTCCAGGTCTCTAGTCTGAATGCTCCAGGTCTCTAGTCTGGATGCTCCAGGTCTCTAGTCTGAATGCTCCAGGTCTCTAGTCTGGATGCTCCAGGTCTTTAGTCTGAATGCTCCAGGTCTCTAGTCTGGATGCTCCAGGTCTCTAGTCTGAATGCTCCAGGTCTCTAGTCTGGATGCTCCAGGTCTCTAGTCTGGATGCTCCAGGTCTCTAGTCTGAATGCTCCAGGTCTCTAGTCTGGATGCTCCAGGTCTCTAGTCTGAATGCTCCAGGTCTCTAGTCTGGATTCTCCAGGTCTCTAGTCTGAATGCTCCAGGTCTCTAGTCTGGATGCTCTAGGTCTCTAGTCTGGATGCTCCAGGTCTCTTGTCTGAATGCTCCAGGTCTCTAGTCTGGATGCTCCAGGTCTCTAGTCTGAATGCTCCAGGTCTCTAGTCTGGATGCCCCAGGTCTGTAGTCTGGATGCTCCAGGTCTCTAGTCTGAATGCTCCAGGTCTCTAGTCTGGATGCTCCAGGTCTCTAGTCTGAATGCTCCAGGTCTCTAGTCTGGATGCTCCAGGTCTTTAGTCTGAATGCTCCAGGTCTCTCGTCTGGATGCTCCAGGTCTCTAGTCTGAATGCTCCAGGTCTCTAGTCTGGATGCTCCAGGTCTCTAGTCTGGATGCTCCAGGTCTCTAGTCTGAATGCTCCAGGTCTCTAGTCTGGATGCTCCAGGTCTCTAGTCTGAATGCTCCAGGTCTCTAGTCTGGATTCTCCAGGTCTCTAGTCTGAATGCTCCAGGTCTCTAGTCTGGATGCTCCAGGTCTCTAGTCTGAATGCTCCAGGTCTCTAGTCTGGATGCTCCAGGTCTCTAGTCTGGATGCTCCAGGTCTCTAGTCTGGTGGTTGTAAAGTTTCATGAATGTGGTTCAGTGTTTTTTTTATAAAGTGGGCTTAAAATTATAAACAGATCAACTTGGTGATGAGAAAATAATGTATACCTGAGTGAACATTTACAGAATCAATGATATAGATTTTTTTAAAATTTCATTTGACTATTTTAAATTTATTTAATTGTTGCCTTTAGAAGATTTCAAATTCATTTTTTTTGGTGCTATTAATTATTATTATTGTAAAGAAGCCAACATGCTAACTGTGCATAAAGTGTCCGCTGCTTCTTGTAAACAAACAGAGATCGCTAAGTGAACACCTCCTGCAGCAGCAGCACATACACACTGTACTGCTACAGAGCTAATTGTTAGCCTGTTAGCACATACACACTGTACTGCTACAGAGCTAACTGTTAGCCTGTTAGCACATACACACTGTACTGCTACAGAGCTATCTGTTAGCCTGTTAGCACATACACACTGTACTGCTACAGAGCTAATTGTTAGCCTGTTAGCACATACACACTGTACTGCTACAGAGCTAACTGTTAGCCTGTTAGCACATACACACTGTACTGCTACAGAGCTATCTGTTAGCCTGTTAGCACATACACACTGTACTGCTACAGAGCTAACTGTTAGCCTGTTAGCACATACACACTGTACTGCTACAGAGCTAAATGTTAGCCTGTTGGCACATACACACTGTACTGCTACAGAGCTAACTATTAGCCTGTTAGCACATACACACTGTACTGCTACAGAGCTAACTGTTAGCCTGTTAGCACATACACACTGTACTGCTACAGAGCTAACTGTTAGCCTGTTAGCACATACACACTGTACTGCTACAGAGCTAACTGTTAGCCTGTTGGCACATACACACTGTACTGCTACAGAGCTAACTGTTAGCCTGTTAGCACATACACACTGTACTGCTACAGAGCTAAATGTTAGCCTGTTGGCACATACACACTGTACTGCTACAGAGCTAACTGTTAGCCTGTTAGCGCATACACACTGTACTGCTACAGAGCTAACTGTTAGCCTGTTAGCACATACACACTGTACTGCTACAGAGCTAACTGTTAGCCTGTTAGCACATACACACTGTACTGCTACAGAGCTAACTGTTAGCCTGTTGGCACATACACACTGTACTGCTACAGAGCTAACTGTTAGCCTGTTAGCACATACACACTGTACTGCTACAGAGCTAACCGTTAGCCTGTTAGCACATACACACTGTACTGCTACAGAGCTAACTGTTAGCCCGTTAGCACATACACACTGTACTGCTACAGAGCTAACTGTTAGCCCGTTGGCACATACACACTGTACTGCTACAGAGCTAACTGTTAGCCTGTTAGCACATACACACTGTACTGCTACAGAGCTAACCGTTAGCCTGTTAGCACATACACACTGTACTGCTACAGAGCTAACTGTTAGCCCGTTAGCACATACACACTGTACTGCTACAGAGCTAACTGTTAGCCTGTTGGCACATACACACTGTACTGCTACAGAGCTAACTGTTAGCCTGTTGGCACATACACACTGTACTGCTACAGAGCTAACTGTTAGCCTATTGGCACTGTGCCACTGTGCACCTGGTTCCTGACGTCAGACTGCACTTTGAAAGAGCAGAATATCACTTTGTCTTCACAGGATCAATATGAACGCCCTAAGGCGAAAAGCTGGCTCTGATCTTGATGATGAAAGGGGCTTCTGTTTCTTGTTGCTTGTGAATACTCGCTACTTCAGCAGGTTTTAGAAATGACGCATTTGTTGTGGCGTCGAGTACTACGTCACATCCTGCTCAGCGTTCTATCCAATCAGCAACCAGGCTTTGTACAGGGGAGAAAAAAGTCCCTGCTCTTCTACAGGGACAAAAAAAACAGCTGGTCAAACAGCCGCTCCGGACGGTTCATATTCAGATTAGGGGCGTTTCGGCGAGTTAGACCCGCCTCATTCAGGACATTCAACTATAGTGGAAACACGGCTAATAACACATTTTACTGCAGGAGAAACACTGACTGTTAAAGTCAGCATAAAGTGGGCGGGTCAGTAAAGAGAATCTTTGGGAAACACGGAACTTGTTTTCATTCAGAAAACTGCAGCTCTGTTATTCACCAGTTTGGAATGAGGCTCAACCTGATCAACTGTTGTGTTGAAGCTCCGCCCCTCAGCTGACTCACCTGAGACGAACCAGGTAACAGGCTGTTATTCTGCCTCACTGAGACAACGACACACACACTCTGAGAGACGGAGGATAAGATCCAGCTTCAGACTAAAACCTCCACTTTGAATGAAAGAGGACGACTTGAGGAGATTACTGGGAATACTGGAACAGCTCCACTTCACCAGCTGCTGAATCCACAAACTGAACGACAGTTTTACAGGAAAGTAAAGTAACTTTGAGAGAACAGGGAGTGGCTGAGCTGTTTGTCTGCTGTGTTTTCAGCTTCACTCAGAGACAAAATGGCTTCCAGATTAGAGGACGATCTCTGCTGTTCTGTCTGCCACGAGATCTTTAAACATCCTGTTCTTCTGTCATGCAGCCACAGCTTCTGTAGAGACTGTCTGCAGAGCTGGTGGACGGGGAAACCAACCAGAGAGTGTCCAGTCTGTAAGAGAAGATCTTCAAAGAGTGAACCACCGTGTAACCTGGTGTTAAAGAACCTGTGTGAGAGTTTCTTACAGGAGAGAGATCAGAGAGCTTCAGAGCCTCTCTGCAGTCTGCACTCTGAGAAACTCAAACTCTTCTGTCTGGACCATCAGCAGCCAGTGTGTGTCGTCTGCAGAGACTCAGAAAAACACACCAACCACAGATTCAGACCCATCGATGAAGCTGCACAACAACTCAAGAAGGAACTTCAGGGAACTCTGAAGCCTTTAAAGAAGAAGTTAAAGGTTTTTAAAAGAGTTAAAGTGAAGTTTGATCAAACAGCAGAACACATTCAGGTCCAGGCCCGACGCACAGAGACGCAGATTAAGGAGCAGTTTAAGAAGCTTCACCAGTTTCTAGAAGAGGAAGAGGAGGCCAGGATGGCTGCACTGAGGGAGGAAGAGGAGCAGAAGAGTCAGATGATGAAGGAGAAGATGGAGGCTCTGAGCAGAGAGATAGCAGCTCTTTCAGACACAGTCAGAGCCACAGAGGACCAGCTGAGAGCTGAACACGTCTCATTCCTGCAGAACTACAAGGCTGCAGTGGAAAGAGTCCAGCAGCGCCCCCTGCTGGAGGATCCACAGCTGCCCTCAGGAGCTCTGATAGACCAGGCCAAACACCTGGGCAACCTGGCCTTCAACATCTGGAACAAGATGAAGGACCTGGTCTCCTACAGGCCTGTTGTTCTGGACCCAAACACTGCTGGTACAGGGCTCTTCCTGTCTGAAGATCTGACCAGTCTGAGATATGTAGGATGGAGACAGCTTCCTGATAATCCAGAGAGGTTTGATGATGATTACTGGTCTGTTCTGGGCTCTGAGGGCTTTAACTCAGGGACTCACAGCTGGGAGGTCCAGGTTGGAGACAATATAAACTGGGATCTGGGTGTGTTAGCAGAGTCTGTCCAGAGGAGAGGAGACATAGACTCTGGATTATGGAGAATAGGGTTCTTTATATTTAACTACTCATCACATTCACCATCAGATGAAGGAACTGCTCTCGTAGTGCAGAAGAAGCCTCCGAGGATCAGAGTGAATCTGGACTGGAACAGAGGAAAGCTGTCGTTCTCTGATGCTGACACCAACACACACATACACACCTTCACACACACTTTCACTGAGAGGATGTTTCCATATTTTATGAATGGGGATTATATAAAGAATCTCCCACTGCATGTTTTACCAGTGAAGGTCTCTGTGGCTGCAGGACAACAGGAATAGACGATCAGCATCGTCTGAAGTCTTTGAGGAACATGTGACCACGTTGTCCTCCTCATGTTTGTTTCTCCTCAGATCAAAGAGCTGTCAATCACTCTGTGACTGGCAGGCGTCTCTGTGGTTTCCTGTTTGGTTATTGATCAAATCTGTAAAACTTCATCCTCATTGATTGTTTTGTTTTTGTTTTATTGGTGTTTAATAGTAAAATTTACTGTCAAATAACAGAAAACAACAAAGTTATTTTACAGATGATGGATTTAAAGACACAGATAATAAACAGTTAATATCTTTATTTAAAATATATAATTCTGTAGAATAACTAAAGTGTTTTTACTTTAATTTGACATTAACTGTTTGACAACTTTTGCTGCCAAAGGTTTTACAGTTTTTTTATTGTTTTTTTCATTGTTAAATTGAAAGTTTCACTGTAAGAAATCAGAAAGTTTCATTAATTTTACATTCAGCAATATGATGGTTTTTTTTGTATTTTTTCACAGGATTAACTGTCATTTAACATTCGAGACCATTAAGCTTTTGAAGAATACTGTAACAAAATAAAAAGAAAAAAATCTGTCCCACTATATTAATGAACAGATTTGAACTTCCATGTTCTGCTTCATATTTGTAATTAAACTAATAACTTTATGGCATTTTCACTGTTCATGCATTATTGAGCTTTTATTGTGAAGGGTGGTGCAGGTTTGTTGGCGTGGCTTGAATGTCAGAAATGTTTGTTTGAGTTTTGTAATAAAAGCAAAAGTCTTAAATATGGCGTATCAGTGTTTTTTTTGAAGTGGGCTTAAAATTATAAACAGATCAACTTGGTGATGTGAAAATAATGTTTTCCTGACTGAACATTTTAATGTTATTCAACTATTTTAGATTTATTTAATTGTTGCATTTAGAAGGTTTCAAATTCAGTTTGGGGTTTTTATCTCAAGTGGGCATGTCAGTAAAGAGGAGACTTGAGGGTTATCAGCATAAAGTGGGCATGTCATATATATTTATATATATATATATATATTTTATTTTTATTTTATTTATGATCATGATGTAAAATGTGACCAGCAGGGTCTCTGTCTCTCTCCACCAACGTGTTTCTTTGCTCTTTTTACATTTTACTCACTTTTTACTATATTTTTATTTTTACTTGCTTTAATTTTATATTTAACAATATGCCTTGTTTTGTTTTTTTTAAATTCAAGACCATTAATGAAATAATACTATAAAATAGAAATTTATAATGGCTCATTCTATTTTATTTTACAGATTTAAACTTTCATTTTAACGTTGATATTTGTAATATATATTTAACATAAGGATAATAAATAAAAATAGAATTTATTTTTTTTTAATTCCATTTATTCCACAAAAATATGTAGAAATATAGAAAAAAGAAGTTGTTGTTGTTTTACTGTATATAAATAAGTCCTGCAGCTCTGAGGAATCAACACAATCACAACAACTCAAACCGTCTTTATACACAATAACAAAAATAAAACAAAAAGACACAAAACCACCTACAGTTTCCTCCACATATTAGTATCATCCTCTCCTGTCCTCTCCTCTCTGCTCTGTGTAAACAGCCTCTCCTGTCCTCTCCCCTCTGCTCTGTGTAAACAGCCTCTCCTGTCCTCTCCCCTCAGCTCTGTGTAAACAGCCTCTCCTGTCCTCTTTTCTCTTTATTTTAAATGACACATGGAGAATAAAGAGATTCTGAGACAAGTATCAACATTTAACACAAGTAACGGTCACTTTTTATAACCGATGATGCGTTCAAGGACCGTCGGAAAGTTCAAATTCTGCAGATAATGCCAGTTTTTACAGTTTTTTTTCTACGATAAACGGTGTATTTTTGGTGATATGTTAAAGAAAACAAATATTTCAACGTTTTATTTTGGACATGTTTTAAATAACACAAATAATGAAGTGATTCTGACTGAAAAAATCACAATCTTGAGCTTTATTTTGGTCACTTTTTCTCATGGAAACGTTCATTACTAATGAGGCATTCAGGGACCATCGGAAATCTAAAACTCAGACAGTTGCTTGTTTTAACAGTTTCCTTCTATGCAAACGGTGAATGAAACATGGAGAATAAAGAGATTCTGACACAAGTATCAACATTTAACACAAGTAACGGTCACTTTTTATAACCGATGATGCGTTCAAGGACCGTCGGAAAGTTCAAACTCTGAAAAATAATGTCTGTTTACAGTTTCTTTCCAGGATGAACTGTGTTTCTGTGCTTGTTGTAACCTGAGAGCAGCTCTGAGTCATGATCTCTCCTCCTCAGCTGTTTCTGCTCGTCCATCGCTCCTAAAAATACTCACCGAGGAAAATCCCTCTACACACACACACACACACACACACACACACACAAACTATTCTGTGTGTGTGTGTGTGTGACACAGCTGAGACTTAGGAAGTGACTCAGTTTTAACTATGAGCTCAAATTAAATCTGTTTTATGGATTTCAGGCTGTGAAACTTTACATTTAATATGAGAAACATTTAAAAACATAATAACATTTAAACATTTAAAACACAGTTAAAAGTCTGACAGCAACATGTGGCGTCATATTAAAGTTAAAAATGTATTTATTCTACAGATATATCTATTCTAAAGAATTTATCCGTAAAATAACTTACAGCTGTTTGATGTTATTTAATGGTCATTTGTTTTTGTTTTTTCATTTTATGGTTAATATTTGTAATAAAAATGCATTCACTTTTTTTTTTGCAACTGCTCCTAATGTAGAAAATAACATGTAAAATATGCAGTAAATTTCTGGAGATTTTTTAAATATATACATATATAACAATATATATATATATATATATTGTTATAAATAAATAAATATTTATATATTTATATATATATATATATATATTTATAACAAAAAAATATTTTTATTTATTTATTATTTATACATATATATAAATAATAATACAAATATTTATATATTTATAAATATATATTTAAATATATTTTTATTATTATTTATATATGATAAATAAAATAAATACGTAAAAAAAATTCTCTCTATTTTTTTTTCACAGTGTGATAAAGTGAGAGTCAGATTAGTGACGTTCAAAGTCTGACTCACTGTTTTACATAAAGAAACATAAAACTTTACATATCTAACCCTCCTCTCTCTCTCTCTCTACCTCTCTCTCTCTCTCCCTCTCTCTCTCCCCCTCTCTCTCTCTCTCTCTCTCTCCCTCTCTCCCTCTCTCTCTCTCTCTACCTCTCTCTCTCTCTCTCTCTCGCTCTCTCTCTCTCTCTCTCGGCTGTTTCCTTGCGGATCTCTGACAGAAACAGACAGAAGTGATCCGATCTGGTCTCTAGTGGTCTCTATTGGACTCTATTGGACTCTATTGGACTCTATTGGACTCTAGTGGACTCTATTGGACTCTAGTGGACTCTAGTGAACTCTCCAGCTGTGTGTTTCTTCTCTCTTCTGCTTTAGTTTCATGTTTCAGCAGAGTGAGTGACAGGAAGCAGCCAGTTCCTCTTCTCTTCTTCTCTTCTCTTCTCTTCTTCTCTTCTCTTCTCTTCTTCTCTTCTCGCTACATGGCGACACGAGAGCTGCTCCACGCGCCGCTTCATCACACCAACTTCACGCTTTAGTGGACTTCATCCTCCCCAGGAGGAGCAGCAGGAGCAGCAGGAGCAGGAGCGGCCCTTTTAAGGAGGTGAAGCGGCGGTGGGAGCGTCATGGCCTCGGTGTGGAAGCGGCTGCAGCGCGTGGGGAAGAAGGCGTCCCGGTTCCAGTTCGTGGCTTCGTACCAGGAGCTGGACCTGGAGCTCACCGCCAAATGGTCAGTGGGTCCTCTCTCATTACTGTCTGCGCCCCGCTCCGCTCCGCTCTCTGCTCGCCCCGGGCGCGGGTTCGAGACCCGCCCGACCCCAGCGGGTCCTCAGCCCGTCACAGGCTTTTACTGGTTTATTATTTATTATACATGATGGCTGAAGATCTACATTATGACGTTGTTGGCTGACTAAAGTATACATTCATTGTTATTATTGTTATTTTACAAATATGGAATGTAGGGGACATTTATTGTTATTTTACATTTATGATTATTATTATGATTATTATTATTATTATTATTATTTTACCAATATGGAATGTAGGGTACATTTATCATTATTATGCATTTATTATTATTATTATTATTATTATTATTATTATTATATCATTTAAAATTATTATTATTTACAAATATTGGGAAATGGAGGGGAAAATTTTGGCATATTTCAAAATATTTCAACATATATACACACACACACACACACACACACACACACACACACACACACACATATATATATATATATAGGAGGAGGAGGAGGAGACTAAATATTAAATAGATAAATAAACAAATGAATAATTAATTAAATTAATAGAAAAAAAGAAATAAAAGGAACATTTATATCATTACATTTATTGTATTATTTATTTAGGTATTTCTGTATTTATTATTTTATTTCAACGTTTCATTTATTTATTTTAAAAAAATCTATTATTATTTTATGTTTTTACATTTATTTATTTTAAATTTATATTTGTAGATCCAAGACATTGTTGGGTGATTAATTCATTCATTCATTCATTCATTTTAAATATATTCATTTAATAAATAAATAAATAAATAAGTTTATGGAAATGTAAAAATGAATGAGAAAATAAATAACTAAATAAATGAAAATGTTGAAATAAAATAAATAAAAATCCTAAATAAATAATATGATAAATGCAGAAATAAAGAATTTCCATTTTTCCCTATGTTTATTTATTTATTACATTTTAATCTATTTTATTATTTTGTCTCCTGACTGCTGGACGTCTGTTTCTCAATAAGTCTATAAAAGTCTGTTTTACATCACGAGACCGACCTGAAAATTATAATTTCACCGTTTATCCTCTGAGACGAAGCAACAGCTGATTCACTGTTATTATATTTATTATCATAAACACTCCTGTTTATGATGATAAATCCTCACTGTCAGAATCAGTCTGCAGCTCTGCAGGGATTCTCCTCTTGTGCAATTTACTGAAGACGTTTTTAATGTATAAACGGTGAACTTTCAGCGTTCTCTGAGGTTTCTGCAGCGTGTCGTGACCTTTGACCTCCACAGCTTCTTATCTGCCGATTCACTGAAGTCTGATTGTTGAGTAACGGAGAGATTAGAAACACTGGAGACAGTAAAGTTTGACATGTAGAAACAGAGACAACTCCCACTGAGCTGATGAAATCACACACACACACACACACACACACACACACACACTCTTGTACTTCTATCTTTGTGAGGACCCTCATTGGATTTTTCATTAGTTTTAGTTTTATTTTGTTGCAAATTTTTGTTTTCAAATTCAGTTAGTTTTAATGAGTTTTTAGAGTGAAATGCTTTAGTTTTAGTTTAGTTTTTATTAGTTTTAGTTTTTTGTAATGGGGTATTTGTTGGGTGGGAGATTAAAAGAGGTCACAGTAAATTTTGCCTTTATTTCCTTTGTCTGATCCATCTTCATTATGTATGAAAAAAGTTGACAAAGACGAAAACGAAGGACATTTTCACTATAATTTTAGTTAGTTTTGTAACCACACAAAACAGTTTCAGTTAACTATCATTATCATGTAACCTTTAACCCTTAAAACAAAGTCTGAAATCTCAAAAAAGCCTTTAAAGAAGTGAGGACCGGCCGAAATGTCCTCACTTTGTTGGTTAAAAACGTGTTCTGGTCCTCACTATGTAGGAAGTACAAGAACACACACACACACACACACACACACACACACACACATACACACACACACTCAGAGGTCAGGTGACTGGAGACGTGTTGTTGGTAGATCACCTGAAAGATTCTTCCTCTTTCTTTAAGAACGAGTTCTCTCAGGACTCCAGCAGGCGGTGAAGATGAGTTATTCTGCCACGAGGAGCGTTTAAAATGTTTCATAAAGTCACATGTCTGTCTGTGTGTCGTCAGGTAAACTCTAAAAAACACTGGTCTGTTATATGGCGTCCCACAAGGCTCGGTCCTGGGGCCCCTGATGTTCTCCTTATACCTACTGCTCCTGGTCAGATCGTAAAGACACGAGGTCCTGTGTTGATATTCATTTAACACTTAATTTGAGTCACTGTGTGACTTTAATTTATATTCTTTTATATTACAATATTTATCTAAAGTAAATAAAGAATACTTTAGTAAAGAAGTTAAATGTGTTTCATGAGATCGGTTTAGTGTATTTTTTAATCATAATGTTCACGAACAGGGAATAATCACCTGAACCTGAAAAAGCTTTCGTCTACTTTCACTTTATTATTTTCAGTTTCTTTAAAGTCAAAGTTTTGTTTCACTCTCGCGGCTCGTATAGTGTCAGTTTAGACCAAAAACAGACAGAATATTCGACTGAACTTCATCGCTTATCCAAAGCGACGTACAAATGAGAGTTAATACAACACAAGCAAGGAGGAAGTCAGAAACATAGCAGAGTGTAAGAGCCGTGGTTCAGTTTGAGTCCATCAGGACTGAAGAGCTTTTAGGTCTCTGAGTGGTCAGTGATACTTGTCGTAGTCGTCAGTGGAGATTAAGAGTGAAGGTGTTCAGTAAAGAGTTGGTCTTCAGTCTCTTCTTAAAGATTGAGAAGGACTCAGCAGAACGGATGGAGTTTGGAAGTTGGTTCCACCACCTATAGGGGTTCTACAGAGGAGAAGAGTCTGGAGGTTGGTTCCACCACCTATAGGGTTCTACAGAGGAGAAGAGTCTGGTTTGAGACGTAGAGGCCTTCAGCCAGACGTCTTTCACTGGAGGAGCGTAGTGGACGGGAGGGTTTGTGGATCTGAACAAAGGACTTCAGACCAGAAGGAGCTGTGCCCGTTGCTATTCTGTAGACCAGCTATTCTCAACCTTGGGGCCCCCAAGATGATTTCTGGGGGTCGCCAGATCATTTTGGAAAAAATTATAAATGCACAAAATTAAAATGAAATGACATAATGTCAGACTGGGAGATGTTTTAGTTGTTGTCTGCTTCATTATTGGTCCAAAATTCATCAACTGAGTTTGTCTGATCTGAACTGAGAGATTCTGTTCAGTAGCACAGCAAGAAAATACACAAAACTGGCACGTTGTTGCTTTACTGCAGCTGCAGTTTGCTAGCAGCTGATGCTGGGGGGGGGGGGGCACAGGGTCCCTGCAGAGCTGCTGGGCATGAGTTGATGGATCCAAGCTGAAGATTGATCAGCTGATATTAGGTTGGAGGACGAGGAGCTCCGGCTCCCGACCCTCAGGCCTCGCTCTGAGGATCTGATTTTTACTGGTCTGCTTCATAAGGGTCTTCAGATCACTCTTAGTCTGGGACCAGTGCCCTGGGAGACCCTGGTCAGGTCTCTGGAGCCCACAAACACTCCACCACGGTAAGGTGGAGATTCTTGGAGAAGAAGAATAAAACAGAAATATTAAATATTAAATAAATTAAAAGTAAAATGAGATATCTAAAAATCGAATAAAATGTAAATATGGAAAACAGACATGATTTGAGGTAAACAGAGTTAGGTACAAATATGTATTTATGTAACAACAGAGTGATCATAAATGATATGTTTATGTTGCAGTAAGAACGAGATCGTCTCCATCACAAACAGAAGAAGTCAGAAACATTTTACAGGTTTAATGTGACGACAAGACAAAGAGTTTGTACAGTTTATGTCACAGACTCAATGAGGCTTTAAACAAACATTTCAGCACTTCATCATGTTTATAGTTCATTGTTCAACACAGACAGTAATTATAATAATTACAGTCATAATCACAGTAATAACACGTTGTTACTCAGCTGTTTGTTTCTGTTGTTTCAGAGCAGAAAACACGTTTGAGCTCCGACGCCTGACCTCCTGACACACACACACACACACACACACACACCCTCTGAAACTCGAGACGA
The DNA here is from genome assembly GCF_030273125.1 of Centropristis striata. Lineage (NCBI taxonomy): Eukaryota > Metazoa > Chordata > Actinopteri > Perciformes > Serranidae > Centropristis > Centropristis striata. The sequence continues at coordinate 1,040,387 of NC_081531.1, read as the reverse complement.
CGTTCAGTTGCTCTAAACGATATAAATATCCTGCAGGTGTTGAAACAGACGTTAATATTTTATATTTAGAGTCTCTGTGAGGTTAGAGAGCCGAGAGGAGAAGAGTCATTGGATTATAATTACTATGTACTGCTGTGTGTGTGTGTTAGTGTGTGTGTGTGTGTGTGTGTGTGTGTTAGTGTGTGTGTGTGTGTGTGTGAGGGGGTTCCTTCTTCCTGCCTCGCCTCACACTCTCAGGTCACATGACTCCAGTTTCACTTCCTGTGCTGCAGAGAAAATACAATGGAAACACACACACACACACACACACACACACACACACACACACACACACACACACACAGTCTACTGATGAACGCACTATGTTCCTTTCCTTTTTCGTCAATAAAATAACAGCTGTTAGGTCAATCAAACTGGAAAGAAACAATATTTAAGATACATTTCAATCATTTTTTTTCAGAAACAACTCAGCTCTGAAACGTCTCCTGAGAGTCTAAACGATATTTAAACCATCCTCATTAATGATCACATGACTGTTTGGTCATATCAGCCACAGCATCAGACTGGTTTACATCTTATCTCACTGACAGAAGCTTCAGCTGTGTGTCAGACTCGTCTGCTCTGATATTCTTTTCTCTTCTTTTCTTCTTTAACATCTATCACTCCTGTAGCGATGACAGTTAGCTCTTAAAGTTCTGTTCTTACTTGATTCCTGTGGTCTTAGTCTAGTACCTTCAGGTTGAATCACTTATTGTAAGTTGCTTTGGACAAAAGCGTCAGCTAAATGACATGTAATGTAATGTTAATATGGCGTCCCACAGGGCTCGGTCCTGGGGCCCCTGTTATTCTCCTTATACCTACTGCCCCTGGTCAGAAAGAGACGAGAAGAAGTTAGAAGAAGTTAGAAAAGACATAAAGAGACGTAGTATTGCATAACATATATACTCTTTGTAACTTTGGGGTGTTTTTGACCAGTCCGGTTCTCTGCCTCCACCCCGATGGTCCACTGTTTATAAATCCTCTAAAGACCAGATATCTTTATATCTTTATATCTTTATATCTTTATATCTTTATATCTTTATATCTCTCCAGACAGCCGTTTGGATGACCCGCCTGCATTCTACATATTATTTTATAATTCTATGTTTTATTGTGTTTTAATTGGCTGTTGTTCCCCTATTTTTACCCTCTGTAAAGCACTTTGTGATTTAGTGCTCTATAAATTAACTTTAGTAACACACACACACACACACACACACACACACACACACACTCACACACACACACACACACACACACACACACACTCTGTCTTGTCTCTGACTCCGAGGCGTTTTTATTCAGACTCACATGACTTCATGTTTGCTCGTCTCTACAATATCCTTGTTGTTTGGAGAAATAATTTCATGAACTTCAAGTTTTTCTTTCACTGACTGTTTGTTTGTTTGTTTATTTATTTATTTATTTCTGTTTGTAAACTTTAAACCCATAAAAGCTTGAGTTAACATTAAAAGTAGCATTTAAAAAAACAAAACACAAAAAAATGATGAATAAAAATATAAGTCACGCTCTCATAGACAGGTTCTGACAAGTCGATGATGTCATCAGTGACGTGTGATGATGTCATCAGTGACGTGTGATGATGTCATCAGTGACGTGTGTTGTGTCTCTCTGCAGGCAGCCGGACAAGCTGAGGGTGGTGTGGACCAGGAGGAACAGACGCATGTGCTCCAAGGTGACACACACACACACACACACACACATACACACAGACACACACACACACACACACACACACACACACACACACACCTCTGAAACCCAAGCAACACTCCTCTACTGTTTCAGCTCATTTTAAGAAGCCTCCGAATAAGAATATAATATATGAATATTTTTGTTTTTGGAGGATTTTGTGATCACATTAGCTGTTAGAGATAATTAATTTTATTTATTTTAAGAGTGATTTTTATTGATAAGTCAGTGTTTGACAGTAAACAATTAAAAATGATTGGTTAGAGTTGTAAATGTTTGGTATTTATGTATTTTTAAAACTTGTAAAACTGGTTTTCTGTTCCATCACTCCTCCACTCTCTCTTAGTATTTGTTATCAGACATGCATGTTGTTTTATTGTTATTTATTGTTTATTGTTTTATGTCACTAATAACTCTGTGTTGTTGTTCTGGTGTTTCAGCTGCACAGCTGGCAGCCGGGCATCAAGAACCCGTACCGGGGCACCGTGGTGTGGCCGGTCCCCGAGAACATCGACATCTCCGTCACACTCTTCAAGGTACCACAACACACACACTCACACACACACATCTAAAATGCTGCACTTTCCGGTGTTTTCACAGTCATTTAGAATAAGATCTCCACCACCAGTATAGCTATAATTGATTTATAGATATAAACAATCTACGTGTGAAATTTAGTTTTTGTACATGGAGATTTACATGTTTAATTACAAAATGAAAGTAACTCTGATGAGAGAAAACAGTAAGAACACTCAGGCACGATCTTAAAGTACATCTGTATTTTTACTGTACTGTATTTTATTGTGAAGGACAGAAGTATGGTCCAGGTGTGTTGGGAGGGATGGATGGTTGGTTGGTTGGTTGGTTGGTTGGTTGGATGGATGGTTGGTTGGATGGTTGGTTGGTTGGTTGGTTGATTGGTTTGTTGGATGGTTGAATGGATGGTTGGTTGGTTGGTTGGTTGGTTGGATGGTTGGATGGATGGTTGGTTGGATGGTTGGATGGTTGGTTGGTTGATTG